>NC_056730.1:755236844-755536844 GCF_019279795.1 Protopterus annectens | reverse complement strand
TACGCAGTACACCTCAACATACTACACATAGTGTAACCAGACACCTGCTGCCAGGTCACACTTCAGTATCCCACATGTCATCCACACACCACACATAATATACCTGAGGGGTAGGGACCTAGCATGGGGCTGTGCAACACTCTTCAACACATAACACAGTCATGTTAGGCAGTGCTCCCTATTGGGCACCTCACACACCCTTGTGCAACATGGCTGTGTAATTGTGAATGACACTGCAGTTCAGGTACAGCATGCTAGGTGGTGGTCTAGCACACTTTAGTGGCCTTGAGTGACCACATGATGCATGATGATGATGGCTAATGGTACTACACCTCATACAGTTACAGTGACCACAGTACTACACATAGCTGTCATTGCTTTGCACCTCCATGTTGTATGTGTGCACACATATGCACCTATACACATTATGCATAGCATGTTGTGTGTGTGCAAACATATGCAACTATACACAGTATGCATAGCAGTCGCATTCTGTACAAAGTGACACATATTTGTCCTGGAATGCTATTGGGTATATAGGTCACATAACACACATTGGGTATGTGTGATGTTTAATGTTGCAGTCATGTACCATGCAATGTCATGGCTGGCACTGGCATATCTGGAATATGACCCACACTCACCATAACCACTGTACAATGGCCATTTCCAGTATTGGTATTCCATCACGTATACATGCACCACTCATCCCGTGTGTGTACATAGCATGCATGTGCTACACCTGTGTCCACAATTATCTGCTACAGACACAGACACTGCAATCAGACATGGCAATCCATGTGACACACAGATAAAACATGCAGCCATGGTATGTATACCTGTGAGTGATGGTGCACAAGACATTGCAGAGCTTATAATACTTGCACAGAAATGTTGTGTCCTTGTACACATTGTGTTCCAGGGTGTAGGCAATCACTGAACATGTACACACATGCACCACACCCATGTACACTGTCATTAACTATGGCTGTCTACACTCACACTGCATGGACTTGATCAACACTTATTCTGCATGCTGACACATGTGACATGACTGTTTGCCTTGTGATACTGTCACCCAACTTCAACCACTATTGAGTATGTTTTGGATTGCTGTTGTGTGTGTGTATCTGCTGTAGTGAGGAGTGTGTATATGTTCCTGTGTGCATGTGTGCATGTGTTCATGTGTGCATGTGTGCATGTGTTCCTGTGTGCATGAGTTCATGTGTGCATGTGTGCATGTGTTCCTGTGTTCATGTGTGCATGTGTGCATGTGCCCATGTGTCCATGTGTGCATGTGTGCATGTGTGCATGTTTGCATGTGTGCATGTGCAGACCGTAAAGTGTGTTTCCTGTCTTCCTCTCACAGGTGCTGAGTTAGGGGTTGTCAAAAGCAGCAGGCAACCTGAAGCCACTGCCATGAATAGTAGTGACGATGACACATGTATTTTGGCACAGGAAGATTTGACAGGGTCTGTCGTTGGTCCGCCAATCAACAGTACACAGCGTTCAACCCCATCTATGCGCACACTCATACTGTCAATACATCCCTCACCACCAATGGCCATAGGCGAGGGACAGCATACAGTTGGCATTGACCAGGAGAGTGTGGTACCCATGGCACTTGCATCCCCTCACAGCAGCCATAGCCGTAGACCCAGAATGGTATCACATAGGCGGAGGTCCAGGGGTTCTCGGGGGAGCACCACTGGTCGTATTGCCCCTGGCAGGTATGCCCTCACAGGTCTTACGATGACCAGTATGTTCCAGGCTGTAATGCAGGCTCAGGCATGTATGGAATGGTACACCAGGCAGGGACTTAGGGCACAGAGGGCACATTGCACCCCTATCAATGGCAGCATCCGTGACCTTGCCTGTGCCATCCAGACTTACACCAAGGTCATTGATAGACATTGGGGGGAGACATTAGATGCCCTCCACAACATGTCTTCCATGAGCCAGGACCATGCGGGACGGTTGCGACATCGATGCGGACACATGCCAGCAACAGCAACAGCTGGCAGTGGTCGCAGATGGCCCACAGTTCACAGCCGCTCCCGTAGTGGCAGTACCAGCCCCAGCAATGCTGGAGCTGGCCTGTCCATTGACCGTCCCAGTAGACCACGTGCATGTGGCTCTGGCCAGTCCCAGCAGGGACATGGGTCCAGTCGTCATACCTCTGCCTCTGATGACAGTACCCAGTCAGGGTTGGTACCCGATACTGTCCGTAGCACCCATGCCAGGCACATGGACTGTGTCCGTGGCAGGAGACAGTGATCTGTACAGCCTAGCAGGTACAGTCTGTGGCTGTCCCACAAACTACCGTATATGGCAGCCACATGGTGGAGCTGTGTGCATACAGACACACACACACACACACATTAACCAAACAACTAGGCCTCATAGGCCTCACACATACACACACACATTACATCAACATTGGCCCATGCTGTACTGTTGTCCCTCACACACACACACACACACACACACACACACACACACACACACACACACACACACACACACACGCACACACACACACACACATACACACAGACATGTTGATTGGATGGGTCAATGTCAGGCTCTGGCAAACAACAAAATGTCCTGTGCATATGACGATACCTGTGTCACCTCCTGTCATCTGCATCATTGACGGAGGGACAGGCTAACATGTTGCTGATGTACAGGGTGACACTATAGCAGTGTAGCAATAATAGCAAGTTGTCAACAAGGAAGTGTAACAACATCCTTGTAGGTATATCTGAGCAGACATTATGCATCAAAGCTCTGATTGTTAATGTAGCATTGTTTACAACACTGTTAGGTCTGAGTATGTATTGGACACCCATGTGCCACTTGGCTGAAGTGTAATGTGTTGCCAGCATGTGTTAGTGAGTGAACAGTACGTGTGTGATGTGTGCAGTACAGATTAGCAAGTGTACATCTGTGAACATGGTGGGTGCACACTGTCTGGATGTACGTGCATAGTGGACACATGGAACGTGTGGCATACCCTGTCATACACATTGTTAACATCTCATAGTATCTTTCAATTGCCAGTCTGCATTCTACTACAGTTATGTACTAACATGGGTAGACATGTTTATGACATGGGTTGACACTATGCTGTGGGTGATACCGTTAATATCTGTCAATGATTTGTGGTCTGGTAGTATACACAACCTCAACAGCATGACTATCAGCAATCATTGGATGATGTCCTGAAAAATGACACACAGTAGTAGGGAACCCAGCAGCAATTGGATCCTTCTGGTGCTACACTATAATACTAACCAGTGGTAATGACTGCCACACATTCCTGTGACCACACCTGTTTGGCATATAGCCCCCTTAGGTACATGCAGACACACTAGGGATGTGTCCATCCAAATCTGGAAATGCATGGATTGACCTACAACGCATTCCCTGGATGGGACGCATATCCTACACAAGGGTATCATACAGACAGATACCTGTTGGCTGATACATGCTGTATAGCAGTAAGCCGACTATGGCATAGTCATCCTCATGTACTATACATACTATCCCATCAGTACAACACAGGTGGTAGCCCTCAACATGTATGTTGGATACCAATGTGTGCATACAGCCTCATGTTATGTCATGTGTCCCTTGGTATCCACATATTCATAGGTATTGTGGAGTCCCAAGGTGTATCACATAAGACATTAGAGGCCTGAATGCATATCCACAAGGCAGTCGTACACCTATAAAGACTATCCATTCTTGGCAGTCTTTGTTGTGTATGACCATGTCTGACATATACCCCAGGCATATACCCTCACTCACACTACTCTTAATTAACTGTCATGGGTGTGTGTGCCACAGATGACCTTGGCCACAGAACTCGACAGTGGACTGCCTTGTCACATACATACATATGTGACCTACGATCTGAGAAGCAGCAGCACAACCTGTCAATGAAAACAAATGTATTCATGTAGTATGCAGGCTTCACACCTATGTACTGATTGAGGGGACATGTACACATATATATTTGCCACACCGATACCTGATGTGTGCAATGCAGTTACTGTTGTAATCATACTATCTCATACCATAGTAAAAGCAAAACCCACACTGCATTGCCCCACACACAATCAGCATTTGTAGGATTCAACCCCCTATCTAGCTATGCTATGATACTAGAGAGAGACGCATTAACATGGTGTGCTATTTGCTTTACGGGTTGGTTTCCCTTCTCCTGCTATATTTGTAGGATGGTGACATCATCAGACTTTCCAAAGAGAAATGTACCTCTTTTAGTGAGTTTTCCCAGTCTCCAAAAAGGGGACACCTCTCAAAGGAAACTGCACACATACACACACCCCACACACATGGTTTTCAGGATTCAAATCCCTACCTAACTATGGTATGACACTGGAGAGAGATGCATTAACACAGCACGCTATTTGCTTTATTAGCTCATTGTCCTTCTCCTGCTGTATTTGTAGGATGGTGAGGAATGTACCTCTGTTGGTGTGTTTTCCCAGTCTCCAAAATGTGCACTCCTCTCAAAGAAAACTGCACCCATGCACCCCCCCCTGCACACACAGTCAGCAATTGCAGGATTCAAATCCCTACCTAACTGTATTACGATGCTAGACAGTGACGCATTAACCCGGCATGCTATTTGCTTTATCAGCTGGTTTCCCTTCTCCGGCTGTATTTGTAGGATGGTGACATCATCAGTCTTTCCAAAGAGGAATGTACCTCTTTTAGTGAGTTTTCCCAGTCTCCAAAAAGGGGACACCTCTCAAAGAAAACTGCACATATACACAGTCAGCAATTGCAGGATTCAAACCACTACCGAACTATGTTATGATACTAGAGAGTGATGCATTAACATGGCACGCTATTTGTTTTACTGGCTGGTTTCCCTTCTCCAGCTGTATTTGTAGGATGGTGACATCATCAGTCTTTCCAAAGAGGAATGTATGTTTTTTAGTGAGTTTTCCCATTCTCCAAAAAGGGGACACCTCTCAAAGGAAACTGCTCACATACCCCCTGACACACAATCAGCAATCGCAGGATTCAAACCCCTAGAGTGATGCATTACCATGGCTCACTATTTGCTTTATTGGCTGGTTTCCCTTCCCCGGCTGTATTTGTAGGATGGTGACATCATAAGACTGGAAATGTGTACACTTTGTTTTACGCCATTCTAGGAATGGTCCATGTGGGTCAGCAGGTGTCAACAGCTTGAACAAGACCTCAGAATCCTTACCTTGTGTGATCTATCTGTGGACACATTGACATTCCGACATATGTCAACACATATTTATGCACAGCTTGTTTTTTTTGTGGATACTACATGTGTCTGGGATGTTGATAAAGGGCTATTCAAAGTCTATGTGACACATGTGTAGATGTGTTCATTGATGTATGTCCTGAGTGGTTGCCTTGCAAACAGTCTAGCATGTTTGGGAACCATGATCCGCACATGAACATACCACGGTTGGTAGGGTTGTGTGTATGTCAGCTTCCAATAGCTCTGTTTATGACTGCAACCATGATGGACTCCATGACCTTGCAGATCAGACTTCATAGGCGTACTGGACTTGACTTCCCATGGTGTGTTGTGCACCAACACTTGTGGGGAGTGCCATATGTAGCTGTGACACATTCAACGGTTCCACATCCTGTGTAGGGGGTGAGGCTCAGCTGACTGTTCAGGTGCATGATCTGTTTGTTCTGTAGTTTGTGCATGACACATGTTGGGAATCAATGTATTCCACTTGCTGCCATGCTTTTGGCAGTGGGGGTAGCTGCTCATCCATTCTACATGTGATATCTCCTGGTATGATGATGTGGACTATTGTCAGTGGGAGATGGGTATGTACATATGGACCTGTCTGTCATGATGTCGGCATTGTCACTCAGGTACAGTTGGCCCTGACTCAGAACATATATGGGTGTACATTGCTATTTATGACATAGCTGAAGGAGGTGTCATGATTCAGTCTGGACTCCTTCTCAGCTACTCTTTACAAAACACCAACAAACATGAGCACTAATCCCTGTTATACTCTTTTACATGCTTAACACCCTACTGATCCTTTGTGATCAGGCTATAGAGTATGTCATGATAATATTCTGGCATGTGCACTCATCACTTTAGCTGTTGATTCCTTCCTATGTTTGGTTCTATAGGAATCCTGATGCAGTCGCTGAGTAACACAGTGCTCGCATGAGGATTTTAACTTAGCTGTTATCCACACATTTACATTACTTCCAACTGTCTAGTTACTGAAATCACCTAGCGCATTAGGAACTGTTATGTCTGTTTCCTTTCTGTGCTTGGCTGTACCTTTAAGGTACTGATTTGGCGTAGCTATGTCATATCATAGCTGCCTGTTACCTTAGATGCAAGTTAAGTTACACAACATATAACAATTGTCTGCTTATACCCTCAGGATGTCTGCACTGCCTGCTTAAACATTTCCTCTCTCTCTTTGTATGTTTTAGCTTGGGGTCCTGCCTTCCTGCCTAAACCTCATGAACATACCCACCTGGACACCCTGGCTAAGTACCCCCAATAAACGGACAATCCCAACCTACCTGAAAGGCCTACCGCTCCCTGAATAACACAAGGATTTTTTTTAAATGTAAAAGTATGTGTACTGCTCTAACACTTGGTAGTAGTTAAACTGGCAATAACTAGGTCGCAGTACGCCTCCCTGCTAGGACAGCCAGCAGCCTCAACTCCCTCCCCCCCCCTGCTGCTTGATTATCCTACTTTACCATACAAATTACCCCTATCCTGACTACTGTTACCTCTCTTTTACCGGATATCCCCCCTTTCAGACCTACCTGAAAGGCCTACCGCTCCCTGAATAACACAAGGATTTTTTTTAAATGTAAAAGTATGTGTACTGCTCTAACACTTGGTAGTAGTTAAATTGGCAATAACTAGGTCGCAGTATGCTTAGGACAGCCAGCAGCCTCAACTCCCTCCCCCCCTCTGCTGCTTGATTATCCTACTTTACCATACAAATTACCCCTATCCTGACTACTGTTACCTCTCTTTTACTGGATATCCCCCCTTTCAGACCTCTACTGTATTACACTGACTGGCCTCTAGGTGGCACTCCCCTACCTTCTTACTGTCACCACTTCTGTATCCACACTCACCTTTCTCCCCTATACTGCCCCCCAAAATCTCTCCTCTATTCTGTCCACTGTCCCAGGACTACCTACCACCCTTTACTTACAAGTGCCCTTTCTCTGTCCTTTTCTTTATAAGCCCCTACCTTCTGTCTCTGTCTTTCTTCTACATAAATACTTACCTCTTCATTATTCTCAGTAGTCTTCCCTTACCCTACACTTTGCAGTAAAACTTACCTTGACTATCTCTCTTCTGATAGTCTTTCTTACTCTCTCCTCCTTTGGCTCTTCCCGCTCCATTCGCCCTGCGGGCTCACTCCGCTCCCCTACCCTGCCCCCAAATACCACCCGCCCCCTGCTCCTCTACATTTAAACCTAACAAACACCTCCTACCAAACCTACTATCCAACCACAGTCCTCTTCCTATTACCCCTCCACTTAAACTTTCATCAATCCACTATCCAATCATACTCCTCTTACTATTACCCCTCCCCTTATTCTCTCATCAAAGAATACTTCTCCTCTCTTTCCCCTCCCACTACTACTCCTCCCACTCCAATTTTTATACCTCTATACGCTCATTCTTCTATTGTCCTTGTCTACAATATCTAACTCTCTCCATTCACTTCCAGACCTTCCCTTCTCAATTAACATACCACATTAATTTTCTCTTCACTGTACATTACCCTAACCTATCCTAATACGCCCTACCAACTCCCCCTTAACTATCCAACTCCCCAGCTCCCTTCTCATCTTACTAATACCTCTTTATCTTGCTACTTCTTACTCCCATAAAGCTCCGCCATTCCTCCCTCCTACACAAACTATCCCTAATACCTATCTACAATCTCTCCAACTCTCTCACTTTCACTCCATATCCTCCTCCCTTATTCCACCCAACCTACTGCACCTTTTTCATCCCAAACTATTCTCTACCTCAACTAAAACTCTCTCTCTTAAACTTCTGCTAACCACAGACAGATACCTACTATACAAACCTTACAGACTAAAACTTATCACCTGTAATGTCCTAACCTTATCTGGAGACATTCATCCTAACCTTGGCCCTTGCCTCAGCACAAACTACTCCCTCCCTCCACCCTCTTCTTCACCTAAAACAAATAACACTCCCCCCTTTCTCTTCTCCTCCCACTTCCCCTCCTAGCACTCTTAAGATCTTCACTATCAATGCCCAGAGCCTCAACAATAAATTTCACCATGTACAAGCCTGGATTAATCACAATCAACCCGACATCCTAGCCATCTCTGAAACTTGACTAAAGCCCCATATTACTGACTCTGAAATCTTACCTCCTGGTTACCACATCCTCAGAAGTGACCGTTTAAACAAAAAAGGTGGAGGGTCTGCTCTAATCTACTCCAATCTTTTCTCTCTTATTCCTCTTCAAATCCCTACCCCTAAATTCAAAAATTCCGAAATCACAGCAAGCCTTCTCCATTTGAATAAACATAAAAATATCTGCTTCATTTCTTTATACATCTCCCCAGGCAACAATATCTCCACCCTTGAAGATATTCTATATTGGACCTCAACTGAAATAAAATACGAAACCTATATTCTAGGCGATGTCAATATTGACTGGAATAAAATAAACATGCCATCCCCCTCACTATCCATTAACCTTCTCAACTTCACTCAAGTAATCCTTTCAACAACTCACCCTAACAAAAATCGTCCCCCAGGGTCCATCATAGATTGGATTCTAGTCTCCCATCCAAACAAAATCACTCTCTGTGGCACTATCCCTGACAACTTCAGTGATCATCTCCCTGCCTTCATCCATCGATCAACTAGCTCCATCCAACACCAACATCTCTACGTTCAAACTCGTAACCTCAGCAACTTCAACCCCTTAATTTTTTCTAACATCTTTAAACAAATGAACTGGCAATCTCTAAACACTCTCCCACTCGACAATGCTGTTGAGCATTTTAACTCTACCTTCATAAATACTCTCAACTCCCTAGCTCCTCTAAGAAATAAACGGATCAAAGCTAATTCTGCTCCATGGCTGACCAAAGAAACTAAACAACTTATGCGTCACAGAGACAAATCCTGGAAACTCCATCAGAAAAATAAACTGCCCTCTGCCTTGCTTCAATATACCCAACTCCGCAACCAAGTAAAAACACTTACTACCAAGGACAAAAAAAACCTACTATAATAAACTTCAGTCCAACAACAATAAGAACCCAAAACAATTCTGGAAATCGGTCAACTCCCTTCTCCATCCTGGATCACAGAACAATCCCTGCCCTGACCCTAATCTATCTGACAGTGAACTGAGCTCCCATTTCAACACCTTCTTTACTGAATCCATAGCTAAACTAACTAAAACATTCCCAAATAAGAACCCACCTAATTCCCTCTTCACAACGCCCAACAACCCAAACAACAATCCCCTTAATTTCCATCTCAAACCTGTTTCCACTAATTTTATAAAAAAGCTTCTATCCAAGCTAAAGCTATGCTCTAATGCCCCTGACAACATTCCCTCCTTCTTCCTCAAACATGCAGCTGAAGGTATTGCTCTTCCAATTAGTATTCTGATCAATAGATCCTTAAATGAGTCATATGTACCAAAACTCTGGCGTTCAGCCTACATTCTACCTCTTCACAAAGGAGGCAAAAACACCACTATTTCTAACTTCAGCCCCATCGCTCTACTCTCTCCAATATCTAAAATTCTAGAAAAATGTGTCCACCACCAACTTTTGCCTTATCTAATTCACAATCACCTCCTAACACCCACCCAGCACGGCTTCCGTCCTGGCCACAGTACCATAACTGCCTTACTATCCTTCCTAGAAACTGTCAATCAAGCACGAGACTCCGGACTCATTATATCCACAGTACTGCTAGATCTTTCGAAAGCCTTTGACACCATCTCCCATACGCACCTACTTCATCATCTGACTAACCTCAATCTCTCCCCTAATACTCTATCCTGGTTCTCCAGTTACCTCTCTGACAGATCTCAAGCTGTCAAATGGAAGAACTCCTCCTCTTCCTTCTTGCCTACACCTACTGGCGTTCCTCAGGGGTCCATCCTTGGGCCCATGCTTTTCAACATCTTTATAAATAACCTTCACACCGTCATGCCTGACACCACAGTCATCCAATATGCAGACGACTCTACCTTGGTCTGTTCCATCCCCAACTTTCCTGAACTTCTGACTAAAACTCAATTAACCTTTTCCACTACAGAGAACTGGATGCACCAAAACCACCTTTCACTCAACTCCAATAAATCTAAAATACTAATTTTCCTCCCCGCCAAGGTAACCTCCTTGGACAAAAACACTTTCAATATCCTAAGCTAAACTAACACTGCCATTGAAGTGGTCCCCTCTGCAAAACTCCTTGGCATTACCATAGATGAAAACCTTAAATTTGATCTTCACATCCAACAAAACATAAAGAAAACTCACCAAAAGCTAGGTATGCTATATAGGAACAATCATTTTCTCTCCAACTCCTCTAGGCATACCCTGGCAATCACCTACCTCCTACCTTCCCTTCTATATGGATCCCCTCTTCTAACCAATTTGTCTGCTACCAACACCTCTAAGCTCGAAGCCTGCTATAATAAGATCTCTAAATTTGCCACCAAATCCAAAACATCAACTCACCACTGCCTCAGCCTACAACCTCTAAACTGGTTAGAACTCCCTAACCACCTAGACTATTTGCAACTAACCACTGCTGATAAACTAATATTCTTCCCTGATATATGCCCAGCCTTAAAGAACATCCTTCCTCCATACATCCCAAATAGATCACTAAGATCTGAACACCAAAACCTAATCTCCATTCACAAACCCAAATGTCCCGCTGGCCAGCTTCTACTCTCCTTCTCTCTAGGTAAAAAATGGAACTCTCTGCCTCCTTCTCTTAGGACCATACCCAACACTGAATCCTTCAAGACCCAACTTTTCCTACACCTATCTTCCAAATGGAAACGCTCCTGCTTTCACCCCACATAAATTCTAGGGATTCCCCACTAAGCTCTCCTACCCCCACTCCACTATTCTCTCATACTTATTCTTATTGCTCCAAAGAACCAGAACTATCAGACTTTATTTGACTCCAAGCATGTAAATATTGTAATCATCAGAAAAAATATATATATATATATTTTCCGTTGTTAAACTGTCTCATAATGTATATAACACTTTGCAATTCTTGAATATATGAATCCTACTCTTGTATTTCACTTTGTAACCTTTGATTGTATTTTGCAACCTTTATTGTATTGTATTGCTCATGGAGCTTTTCTCCCCAGGCCTCCACTGAAAATGGGCACTTCTTGGCCCAGTGGACTTCCCCGCTAATCAAACTGATAATAAATAATAAATAAATAATAATGTCCAGGGGTCGGTTTCGTGTGTACTCTTCAGACCAGCTGGTGGATATTGTGATATTGACACAATGTCACATCTGCCTCATGTACACAGACAACCCTCTCCTCCTCCCAACAAACTCAGATATATGTGTGAGATGCAACTATATAGACATACAGGGTGCTAAACTCTCTCGACCCATGACTGGCACAGTCTATCAGGTGGTGAAGGTAACCACACACACCACATATCAGTCTCACATATCCTCTAGCAACAGCACTCAAACCACATTATCACACATAGACATACTCAGATGCAGTAAATGTACTCTACCTAAGCAGCAGAGACCTGCAAAGCACACATACACCTGCTACCCCACTAGAATACCCACATATCACATAGTTCACAATGTCAGTGTGCCACACAGTCACTGCCCTTCGGGCTAAACAACACACCTAATACACTTGTAATAGGCGACACTTATTGTCAGACACACTGACGTACCACTCACCAGCCCTAACAAGGGAATAGTCACTTTGGGCTGTCTGTTGGGTGCCAGGATCTGCCTCATAACACAGGCAGTCAGGTCACTCCAAAGCAAGTACAGGACTGGCACCATCATTATCCATGCTGGTGTGTATAACCTCAGACGTTACTCCCTGGACCACATGACATGATACATGGAGGAACACTCTGATCATGTAGCCCAGGACAGTATGACCCTGACCTTGTCTAGCATCTTACACCCACCAATTATGATGTCACAGTATATGGACACACATATCACATGTAACAGTTGCCTAACAAATTTGTTTAATTCATAGGGGATACAGTGTCTGTCAGCCTATGGTGACATGCTCAACATGCCATGTAGCTTCACTATGGACAGCTTGCACCTGTCACCCTTGAACTTTGGTATGCTAGCTAAGGCTCTTGCTACCTCCATAGTGCCTTTTTTAAGCAGGGCTCAGAAGACAAACCCACCTCCATAGACATTACAGGTTAAATGAAACTAAGGGTAATGCTGCTCAACAACAGTTGTGTTAACCTCATATTGCGGCCACTTAGGACTCTCCTCAGTATGGAGGATAGCGATATCTGGGCACTGACAGATGCCTGGTTCAGGCTTGCTTATGCACACCAGCACTACCATGTTATGTTTCATACTATGCTGTCTGACAACAAGACTTGGAACAAACAACACAACTAGGGGAAGCATCCATAAACATCACAGATACACACACCTCCGGGTTAGTAGCACTGTACAAAGCATTACAGACCATACATATACAACTACCATTGTGCAATACTGCCTTTCAGTTTGTTGCCTGCTACAGAACACACTCCCAAACTCAGGAACCACACTCGGCTTTCGTGGGAACTATGGAGAATATGAAGGTCTCCACAAACACCATTATATTGTGTGACTTCATATACACAAATATTGACTGGGGATACTACTCAAGCCCCGACACCCTCACCCAACAGTCGCTACAATTTGTAGACTCATATGCTATGGCACAACCAGTCAGCACAGCCACAAGGGGGAATACATATTGGACCTGATCATCACCAACATGGGGACTCTATGTTCCACACCAGCGATATACCCCTCATTGGTAAGGTCAGAACATACATGTATCTCACTGGACATACATATGCCCTCCACACACCCATCCTGGGTAATCTTGGTGAACTTCTCATGAGCCAGTGTCTCACTTCACTGAAGCAAGGAGGTATCCTTCAGAGACCCTGAGACAGTGGCAAATACGGCTCACACTGCTGCATCCTTTACATACACATTCTATGGACACCTAGTGGACTGCATGGAATGTGCTATCCCAAATAGCAACAGGACTCACTACTCCAATGGCAGGGGACCTGTCTGGTAGACCCCAGCTATTAATAAGCTGTACAACGTCGGGAGGAAGCTATTACATGATAGAGCACAATTCTAGACTGGGAAGGCATCTGTGATCTGTACTAACAGACAGCTATGATCACCCATGAACTTTTCTAAGGGCCGCTTCTACGAGACAATTGCAACAGACACGTAGGACTATCACACGGCCTTCTTCAGTTATGTCAGGAACCTGGGTGGACACTCACTGATATGCTGTGAGTTACTGCATACTGACTAAACCTACCCTAAACCCACTGGCATTGCCAACATCCTGGCAAACAGGTTCAGTGCAGATGTCTCCCACCCATCCCCCCTAAGGAGCAACTATCCATCCCAACAGAGTATAACCTCCCTCACATCACACAGTAACAGGTGAGTGCTGCCCTCTCCAAAGCGTACATCACAGTATCAATGTGACCAGTGTCCCAGCCTGCATCTTACACGAGCATCATGACAGACGCAACCCTCACATTACATCAATGTTCAATATCGGAGTTACCACAGGATATGTAACCAAGGAACGGCGTACAGCAACAGTGGTCCCGCTCCACAGAGTTGGTGCCACAACGGACCACAGACAATATTGCCCTATAAGCCTAAGTAGCCTGTTCTGCAAAGCTATGGAGCGTATTGTCATGGGACTCATACACATAGACATCGGGAGCCTACAGACACTGTGTCCTACACATTTCAGCGTTGCTGTGGGCAGATCTTGCCTCTTGAACCTGTTTGTATTCTTTAAATGGCTAACAGGTCCATCGACATAGGGACAGCTGTCCACACAGCCTACCTGAACCTTGCAAAACCCTTCAACACAATAACCCACTGGGCCATTATGCATAGGCTCACCAGCGTCAATATGGACACATATCTCACACGATGGATTGATACCTGGATCAGGGATAGCACCCACATGGTCAGAATTGCAGGTGCCATGTCTAACTATACACCAGTTACCCGTGGCATCCCACACAGCTTGGTCCTGGGACCTCTCTTGTTCAGTATATATTTGTTTGACGTACAGGCTACCACAGGGGGAATATGGCTGAACAGGTTTGCACTTGACTGCAAACTGGGTGCCATGATCAACTCTCCAGCTGCCACATGCATATTCAAACAGGGTCTCACAGAGATGGATGAATGGTGCCTGAGCCATGGCCTGCAGCTAAATGCCATTAGTTGCATAGTCATCCCCTTTGGGAATAACAACATGCCCACACATTACCACATAGGTAGTACTCCATTACATATGGTAGGAGTTGTTAGGGGTTTGGGGACATGACTTGTTCGTACTGTCGCCTTTGACATTCACATTGCCAAAGTGGTTGGACACACCTTCTATGTGGGCCACCTTATCCCATATGGTTTCACATCTAGATAGAGTGAGGTCATTGTGCCCCTATACTCATCACATCCATGCTTGGTTACAATGCCACATTTGGGATGTACCTTATCCGACACCTGCAGCAACTGTACTGGCCATGGAAGTTCCTCACCAAGCAGATCTAGGGACCCACACAGATGCCCTGCACAGTTCAGATGCAGTAACTCCAGCTCTACTCAGTCGCTTACCACCTACTCGGATATGATGTGTGCCTGTTGTTTACAGATATACCCAACCCAGAATAACTGGACATGCTCCAGCTCAGGATATCCAACTCCCTTGGAGCTACACACTCCAGGCACGTATAGCTCAGCACAGATGTTAATAGGACATTGTGGAGGGACAGATTCTTATCCCAGAGGCTCCACTCACTCCAGAATGTAATTCCAGTTTCACATAGGCAGAGCCACCCACTGACCACCTACAGGAGACATCTTGATGACTGTATGGGTGATCGTATGTTTACCCCTGGGATATCTTCTGTGTCCCTGCTAGACAGAGGCACACTAGCCTAAACCTACATTGGCTATCTTGTGTGACCTACTATTCACACACACAGTGTAGTAATCTGACAGAGTTGCGAATGCCAAACACACTCTGGCTAGGCTTGTGCATGCCCTAGGGCAGATAGCCTAGTATCGACCTCTGAACCTATGCTAATGTTCAAGATGCACAATGTTTATTGCTGATACTGTTTGCAGGTCTTTATCATCTTTGCTTTATCAGTTTCTATGAACAACTTCGGTATCTGCAGAACATATTTGATTATGACAGGGTTCCACTATATTATAGATGTGTCTGTTGTCATATAACTGTGTGCACAGGGCAGATTGCTGTATAGTGACAGGTTCCTGGGTTAACACATGCAACTGCACTGCCAGATATGCGTGGCCCACTGCTGTACTCAGGCATGGTCTAAGTGTGTGAGCATGCCCAGTTCTGCCATTCCGTGTTTTGTTGCCTGACATTTGTCTCATTTATTCAAGCGTGTGAGCATGCCCAGTGTGACCTTTCAGTATGTTGCTATCTGAGGTCCACTACATTGGTTGATGTGTGTGAACATGACCAATATAAACATTTATACTGTGTGTGTTGGAAGTCGGGTTCTGTTCTCATTGCAGGACTCACCTTTGTGTCATAACTCGACAAGGATTATGCTGTGCCTGCAGGGTTTCCATGAAATACTTTGCATAGACTTATCAACATTCCTTCATACAGGCTGACCACTGCAATGCTGTCATGGTTTAGTGGTTCAATACTTTGGCTATAATGCACAGTATCCTGGGTTCGAGGCCCATCACTGCTTTATATTTTCATACTGGGCAGACCAGACTGCTTAAGGGCCCGTTAAGCAAATATGAGCATGTTGGCTGTTGTTCAGCTATGCCCTACTTAGACCAGGCTTGTCTGACATTGTTTAATATTCACCAACATTGCTGGACGTTGCCCAATATTACTGAACATTGACCACAGTTGTGCTAGTTGGTGTGTGTGATTTTGTTTGCATATATTACATGGTGGTAAATGCTGTTTAGCACTGCTTTATATTGCTTAACACATGTCAATCATGCCTTAGGTGGTGCTGTAGGGCTGCTTATGTTGGATGCACATACTACACTCCCTGTACATATTTGAAAGCAGGTAGTGTCAACTTAGGCATCCCTTTTACTATATGTATGAGTCGGAGAGGGTATCATTTCCAAAGTTCCTACTGAGCCAGTGTATGTGCTATGCATTGCCTCTTTGGCAAGGCCAAAGCATACTGGGCACACCTCCTTCTGCCTACTGGGGCAGGTTCAGGTTGTTCCTCCTCCGAGTCACGCTCTGCCTGTGATGGCCTTGGCAATGGTGGGGGGCTGTTTGGCCCAGGCCTATAATGGTCCTGCTACAGCTGTTTTCCCAGGATCATATTATGTAGCATAGCACTTACCATGACAATTTGGGTACATGTAGTTGGTGAGTACTGCAAGGCTCCACCAGATGTGACCAGGCACTGGAACCATGACTTGAGCAGCCCAAACACATGCTCTATTACATTTCGTGTTTGTGCGTGTGCCTCATTATGGTGTTCCTGTTCAGGGGTGTGTGTGCATTTCTGATGGGTGTCATCAGCCATGGCTCCAGTGCATAGCCAGCATCCCCCACTAGGTGACCATGTGGGATGTCCCCATTGGCAAATGTCTGGTACAGCTGCGTCAGATGCCAGATATGGGAATCATGGCAGCTTCCAGGGCAGCCTGCACACATATTCAGTATTATGCCCTGGGCATCACACACAACCTGGCAGTTGATGGGGGGGAAGCCCTTGTGGTTGAAGTAGACCCTACCCCGCTCGCCAGCTGGTGCTTTGATGCATATGTGCGTGCAGTTTATTGCACCCACTACCTCAGGGTATTCCACTATTTGCTGGAAGAGACGCATATTGCTGGCCAATACCTCACGGGAATTAGGGAAATATACATGATCACTGACATGTGCTGACATGGCATCCAGGAACTGGTGTAGTACCCTGGATGCTGATGCCTGTGATATCCCCATCATATCACCAGTTGGTCTCTGGAAGGTACCTGTTGCTAATATTCTTAGGCCAACACATACCTTGGTTTCCACTGGGATGGGTTCCCATCTGTTGGTTCTGTGTGTGAGGTGTGGCCTGCACAGCTCAACAATTTGCTGCAGGAGATCTCTGTCTACTCTATAGCGCTCCACTATCTCCAGCTCATGTAGCCCCTGGTAGGTTATCCTGGGCCTGTACACTCTTCTCCATCTCCTCACTGTGGGTTGTCCAGCATCATTTCCATTGTCACCACCCTCAGCATGTTGCATATGTCACCTTGTAACAGCAATGGCAGCCCCTAACATTTCTTTGTCTCAGTAAAGCTTTTTCAGTTTTCACTTCTATTAGCTTACTGCAGTGTCTTTTGTGAGAAACATAATGGACTGTTGTTTGCAGAGTTTTAAATGCTAGGCTGGGCTGGGCTAGTGTACTGCCTGTGTAATTGCCTGATTCTGATTGTTTTCACCTGCTAGCTCTGCTAGTACTCCCTGGTAGCTTCCTACTATTTGTTGTGCTTCCTTTTTCCTTTCTGTTTCCTCGGAGGGGAGCACCGCACACACAAGCGCAAACACGTGCACAGCAGCTAACACGCGCACACACATACTTACACAGACTAAAACTTGCTTATTCAGGTTAAAACGTGCGCACACCAGCGCAAACGCACTTACAACTCTTTAAACAGCCTTATACATGCTTACTCTGGCTTAAACGCGTGCACTCACGCTTACACACACGCACTCTGTCTTACTCAGGTTTAAACGCGCGCACACGCATGCATACCCATTCAGCAAGAAACTTTGGTGTTATCCACGACATACACCTTCCATTTCTTGGCTTTCCCTAGCATACCTGTTGACACACCTCTTTCCATGATGTATAAATGACAGCTGACACATGCCACTCTGCTCCAATGAGCTTCACTTCTTTCATAGATACACCCTCATGATGTCACCTATCTTCTACTCTGTTACTCCCCATATCCTACTCCTACACTCCACTGACTGTGCTCATTTGCTATGTAAACTTGCGATTCACCATCCTAACACTCATTTACATAGGATTGCCTACTAATGCTTGGTTACATGTCTTAGACTGAGCTTCCCCCCTTAGCAAACTCTACTCGGTGGCCATGTTGTCTTCAGCCTGCCATTCCCTTGCATCGTACATTAACAATTTCAATAAAATCCATATTTGTGGGTTTTAATTTTTAGTATTCTGGGTTTTAGAGTGCAGCCCGTTTGCGTGGTGCTGTGCTATGCTTAAACATCGGAAATTGGCGAAAAAATATTTTTATTTTCATATTGCATCAGGAAACATTTCCAATGGCTGTATATTTGGCTATTGGTATGCTTCCTGCGCTGGATGCAACCTTTATTTGGAGCTGTTACGGCTCCGTTTTGCTATTTGCAGAATGGTACTCAGTTGTCAACTGAATACATTCCTGCAAATAACACTGCTCTTACTCGGACAGGTTCAGGTTTCCTGAATCACAAATCTAGCTCATTTGCATGCCTTTTGCCTGCAATTGAGGTAATTTGCATGTCCCAGCCCTGTCTGTGTAAGAGCCGTTTTAGGAGCTCTTTTACACGCCCCTACAGGCTGTTCCTGGATCGCTCGTCGGACATGATGGCTGCATGGAGTCTTACTCTACTCTAAGACTCTGTGCAAGCCTTTGTGAATCCAGCCCATTGTGTTAACCTTTGAGGGAGTTACTGTGTAAATTCCAGAGATGCTTTTATGGTGTTGAGGAGTCAATTTTGGGTAGGTGAGGTAATGTACACTAGGGCCTTTTAAGATGCAAAGCAGAGTGTGACTTGCAAGATCCTGAAGGTAGGACATGGAGAAAGTTTGGGATTTGGTTTTGTTAAGGAGTAGCCACTGACCTATTGACCACAGGACACTGGCCATAGAATAATGAATTATGTTTACCAAGATACAGTATTAATATGTACTTAAAAGTATATTAAGCAGTATAGTGGAAAGTGGTAAGTGTGTTCAATTAAACATGAGTAAAAAGCTAAGCCTTCTCTTTCCTCTAAATGGTAGCAATGCTGATATTTAAGCTTAGGTTTATTAATGTATCAAAATAATTTAAGTAGTCCTCTACAAACTCTGTCTGTACCTCTTCTGACAAAAAAAAACAGAGATATATAATAATAGGGTAACAGTAAAAAAGAAGCATTGTTCATTGACAGTATTAAATTTATACATTGTTGGGAACTCTTTTGTTTACAATAAAAATAAAATATGTCCAAAAAATAATGTTAAAAGACCTTTCATGCCTAAAGTCATATGTTCTTTAAGATAAATTGGATATTCTCTCAAGTTATATTTTCTTCCCTGAAATAAATCCATTTTGACCAAGGTAAATATTTTTGATATAAAAAAAACTTTAGGTGGTTCACAGTAATCACCAAAAAGAATGTATAGTCGGTATTTTAAGTGTTATTGGTCTATATGAACAACAACTTTATGAGGTTTTCTAAGAAATGTGGTAAACATACAAATTAGGAATATTCTTGGAAGATAAGACATTATTCAATATAGTTCAATGTAGAAGTAATAATTTCCTATTTATCATGCTGAATATTATCAAGTCCAGGAGAGATACCCTTTTTCCTGGACTTAGTACACATATATGAGACTAGTGATATAACAGTTTGTGCAAATTTTTAATTTTGCCTGAAATAACTGTTGCAGTACCATTCTGATATAAGGTGATATATCAAATTATAGACAAGTTACAGACCTGATGTTTCTGCAAAGAATGTTTAAGAATCAGATATCTGAACATTGGTTATTTTTATTAGATTATTTTCTTAAAAGTAATACTTAATGTTAAAAAATATATCACTAATGTTAGCATCCAAATGTTATTATGATTTTTGTGGTAGTCACCCTTAAATGTCTCACTCATGGATTATGAGCCTTAAAAATATTAAACAGAGCTAACTGGTGTTTCAAGCACCACTGCTGGTTTGTTTTCTATAAGGTGATACAAATGGTAGTCCTACACCTGGTCAATTTCCTTTCCATCATGTGACTATCAGAATTTTTTGTCATAATCCATTAAAATGTAATGCATTTTGATTAGCCACAATCAGATCATTTTTTTGTGTGAGACTGCTGTGCTTTGCTTTCACTAGTTTGGTGGGTGACTATGGCGGTAGTATATTTATGCAAGGGGCTGGTAGATCTGAAATCTTCCTAATGAAGCATGTAAGACAGTCAAAAGATTAACTTAAAAGTATTATTTGCATTAACATAGGGAATCACTGTAAACTAGCTTTTTAAATATTTTGAAAATCTTTGCATCACCTTTATCACCGTTCAAAAGCTACTTAGCAATGATCATTAAGCAGTGTCATATATTATTTATTTTTTTCATTCTGCTCTGGCAATTTGTACTTAACCCATGGAGTAATCTTAACAAATAAAATGCAATTTATTGTGTACCATAACACCTCAGCAGTGGAGGTGGGATTCTGTCATACATTTTCAAATTTTGAGTTAGTCTATTAGCTAACGCTCAAAATCCGTTACGGTCGTAAGGTATTTTGGTGTTCATCATACTGTTGATGGAATTTCTTGCAGAATTTTCACAAAAGTGTAAGACAAACTTGCAAAATATTTTTTTTTTAATTTCAAAATAAGAGCTGAAAATAATATGTTCAGCCAACTTATTAGTGATTGAACAAGATGTTCTGTCTATTCTGCTGTGGTGTTGTGCGTTATAAATTAGTGGGAGTAAATAAGGATGATTTTACTTATGTACTTACTAATACTTTCCATAGGGCCATGTTATCAATCTGCCTCATAATTACTTTAGAGGAGGATGATGTTTTGACTTTTACCTTATTTTATGTGTAATATTTTGTTAAGTGTGGTCCAAGCATTTTTATTTGCATAATCAAATGCAAATAGACACTGACAGCCATAATCTGCCAAGAGAACCTAATTATATTAAGGCATAACTTTTCAAGTTTTTTGCATAGGAGAGCATGATTTCTATCACTGAGACTTGACACTTAACAGAATCACTACACCTCCATGGCATCTTGAAGTGTGACAATTCAGAGACTATGTGAAGCCAGATCAATTTAATGTGAGATATTATTTTGCTGATAATTCAATTTCTTGCACGCATATTACTGAAGCTTGAATTTTCATTAAAAAAGCAGATAACTGTGTGCATTTCAAATGTGAATACACATCACTGCTATTGGAAAGTTTCTCACAGAGCATGATTCATAATGTACTAATGATTAATGATATGTAATATTCTGATAGGCATGTCAGTGTTAGTTCCCATAATTTATTTATTAGCAGCAGCTTTAGAAATTTGCCTGAAGGATAAAACTGGAAATCTACTAACCTCCGAATTCTGCAAGCCTTGCATGGTGTGCAGGATTAGTGCAGGAGCTTTTGCAGGCAATATGTCTACCGTGCAATCCAGGAATAGCCTGTAGGGGTGTGCACGAGTGCTCCTGCACTAGTCCTGCACAGACTCAGCCCCTGTATGCAAATTACCCCATTTGCAGAAGAAATTCATGCAAATGAGGTGAATTTGTGATCCAGGAAGCTGGAAACCGGCCATGCAGGACTAGTGTAATCTGCAGACATGGAGCCGTGATAGCTCCAAATAAAGGGTGCATATAATTCAGGAAGCATGCCAATGGCCAAGTATAAGGCCATTGGCATTGAAAACAGTTTAGAAAATAAAAAAAATCAACTTCTATTTTTTTTAGCCGCTCTTGGACATTTAAGCATAGGGCAGTGGCGCGTAAACAGGATCGGGGGGGGGTAGGAAAATAAGCCTAAAATAAGCATTCTAACTAAAATCACTATGGCAGGCAGAAGACAACATGGCCAGTGAGCAGTGATTGCTAGGGGGGGGGGCTCAGTGTAAGACATGTAACTATGCATTAGCAGGCAATCTTATGCAAATGAGGGGAATGATTGTGAATCCCAGATTTCCCCAGAATGCTAGTCAGCTCCCAACAGTGTAAGAGCAGGAATAGCTTGGCGCAAGCCTAGGAGTTAGCTGACATCATAGGGGGTGTGTCAGGCATACTGTAAGTGGATAGGAGCCCTGTGGCTTGGGTTTGCTCCTAGCTTAGCACAGCTAGACAAGGGAGTGTGTCTGAGTCTGCCTAGCACTCTTTACATTGCCTAAGCAGGTGTGTGCGCCGCGCACCAGGTTTTAAAGGAAAAAAAAGGTAAACCAGGAAATAGAAGCTCTGTGCACAATTGACCACTGTGTTTGCACGGCGCACCCCTGGGCTTAAACAGGAAGGCAATGGTAAAGTAAAACAGTAGTAGGAAGTTAATCAAGGAGAACTAGCATAGCTGGCAGGCAAAATGTATTAGAATCAGACAATTACACAGGCAACAAACCAGCCCAGCCGAGAACACTACTATAAACCATGCAAACACCTTCCCCTCCGTTTTTTGCCATACTCTATACCACCGGAGTATATAAGTGGGGAACTTTTAACAAACAAAACTACAAAATGATAGGGGCTGCAGCAGGCATCATACACCATGTGCAAGAGGCTGAGGGTGGTGAGGATGTGAATGCTGCCGATCAACCCACAGTGAGGAGACAGAGAAGAGTGTACAGATCCAGGGTAACCTACCAGGGGCTACATGAGCTGGAGATAGTGGAGCACTATAGGGTGGACATGGACCTCCTACAGCAAATTGTTGAGCTGTGCCAGCCATGCCTGACACAGAGAACTGACCGAGGGGAACCCATCTCAGTGGATACCAAGGTATGTGTAGGCCTAGGAATACAAGCCACAGGTACCTCCCAAAGCACAACTGGGGATATCATGTGGATCTCACAGACATCAGCATCCACAGTATTCCACCATTTCCTGGATGCCATGTCAGCACATGCCAGTGAGCACATATAATTCATCAACACCCGTGAGGTGTTGACCAGCAATATGCGTCTCTTCCACTAAATAGCAGAATACCCTGAGGTAGTGGATGCTATACACTGCACACACATATGCATCAAAGCACCACCCAGTGATCAGGGTATACATCAATCGCAGGGTACTCCTCTCCATCAACTGCCAGGTTGTGTGTGATGTCCGGGGCATTATAACGAATGTGTGTGCTGGCTGCCATGGAAGCAATCATGATTTCCACATCTGGCATCTGATGCAACTGTACCAGTGATTTGCCAATGGGGACATCCCCTACGATAACATAGTGAGGGATGCTGGTTACACACTGGAGCCATGGCTGATGGCACCCATCAGAAATGCACACACACCTGAACAACAATGCCATAATGAGGCACACGCACAGACCAGATGTATAATAGAGCATGTGCTTGGGATGCTCAAGTCACGGTTCTGGTGCCTGGACACATCCGGTGGAACCTTGCAGTACTCACCAGATACATGTACTCAAATTGTTATGGTACATGCCATGCTACATAATATGATCCTGTGGAAACAGCTGCAGCAGGAACAGCACAGAGCAGAGCCACAGAGCCCCCCACCAATGCCAAGGCCTGGACAGGCACAGAGTGACTTGGAGGAGGAACAACCTGATCCTGCTCCAGTAGGCAGATGGAGGCATGCCCAATATGCTCTGGCCTTGGCAATGAGACAATGCATAGCACATACACCAACACAGTAGGGACCCAGGGAATAACACCTCTCTCTGACTCACACATACAGTAAAAGGGATGCCAAACATGACATTACCTGTACTCAACCATGTATAGGGAGTGTACTATGTGCATCTGACATATGCAGCACTCTAGCACCATCCTCAGTACTGGCACACCCACAAGGTAAGTCAATCAACCTACCAATTGCCAAATGGAGTAGAATGTGTTGTTACCTGTATCTATGGTATGGATGTAAGCATGCAAGGGAACTGTGGCTGAATGCTATGGCAGCAGATAGAAGACACCCACAGTGGCACCATGACATCTGTAACACATACTGACATCACCATAGTAGCCAGTACTACACAGGGTGACAAACCCACTGCAGGAAATGTGATGGGCGACATGTGTGTCCATATGACTCACACAATGTCAGTCAGGGAGGTTTACATACTTAACAATAGTCTCAGCCAGCAGGACAGGTGTAGAAAAACACAAACAGAACCTGTGTTATGGCCTTTGAATGATGCCTATGGGTAACACCCCCCAGGCCTACACAGACAGACTATAGCAGGTCAGCTATGGGATGTTAGTTCTGAAGGGTAGGAAGTCAGACACTAATATGTACGGCAACCAAAGCTAAGATCTGTAGTGCACTGATATGCATCTAGACAGTATGATAGGGTAGAATACAGAATGAAATGGAGTACCTGACATACAAGTACAGTCATAGCAAATGTGTGCAAGTGCCAGGTGTGCCCCACCCTATCCTAGGTAGACATGTAGAAACAGTAAGGTGTGCCCCCCCAGTCATGTGTAGAAATGTAGAAACAGTCAGGTGTGTCCCCACCAATCCTGTGCAGAAATGTAGTAACAGTCAGGTACCCCCCAATCCTGTGTAGAATGTAAAAACAGTCAGGTGTGGTCCTCCCACAACCCTATGTAGAAATGTAGTAACAGGTGGGCCCCCTCCCACTCCCATGTACCCCCCAATCCAGCATAGAAATGTAGTAACAGTAAGGTTGCCCCCCAGTCCAGTGTAGATTGGAGAAACAGTCAGTTGTGTCCCCCAACAATCCTATGTAGAAATGTAGTAACAGTCAGGTATCTCCCCCCCCCAACACACACTCCTGTGTAAACATGTGAAAACAGACAAGTCTGCCCCTTCCCCCAATCCAGTGTAGAAATGTAGTGAAAACTCAGGTGTGCCCACCCCCCCCCGCAATCCTTGTAGAAATGTAGTAACATGTAGGAATAGGTATGATACGAGTGGAGCACAGATGCCCAGAGGTGGCCAAGGTAGCAGGATAGGTCATATCATTAGCACAATATGCATGTCTGTGTGTGTTAGGATGGTGTGTGTTTCATAATGTGTGAGAGTGGTCAGTATGTATGCATGTTGAGGTAAGACCTGGTGGCCATTGCCCACTACTGCTGATGACAGGGACAAGCCCCTACAACTGCAGTGCCAAAGACAATCCCAACCAGTATAACACATGCTAGCAGTAAGCCATTGTAAATGTATGGTGGTAATATGTGTAACCATCTAAAAGACTGACATGACAATGGCTGTTGGGCTAGATATACAAGCAGTACACAGGGGAAAATACCCCAGACATACAGTGTATATTGTGAAACTGTGAAATGGAGACATCCTTGGATTTGTACATATAGGTACGAATCACAGTAACTGGACCTGTAGTAGGGGATACCAGTGATGTCTGCCTGAACACCTGCAGATCACAAAGGAGGTAGGACTGATGTATTGGGAATCAGCTGATGTACCTGCACATGCCAGCATAACTGGAATGCCCCATGCATATCTGTGTGTCAGATGCAAGTAGTGTCTATAGCACACATGCACCCAGCCATGCAAACACCACCCACAGGCACCTCTCTGGTAATATCCCTGCTGTGGGGAATGGGTACAGTAAGACCCCACCTGTATATGGCAATAGTGGAAGACTTCAGCATGCAGTGCAGGTGTCCCATGCGGGTGTGTCCCCTAGCTGTAGGTAGCACCCTGCCAGCATCCACACCACCTGATCAAGACTGACAGAAGGTATTGGCATGAACACCTATCACACCTACCCTGTCACCCCAGGGGAATATACTATATGGTGGTCTGGGACTGTAGGACTGACAGAATGCAACGGCCTACCACATCTGGCCTACAGCAACACCTATGCCCCACAGGCTTCTGCTAAAGCCTTTGTCTCACATGTACTGCCAATGCATGTTATGTCATGGACACCCACATAAGCCGTATGCAAGGCCATGTGGATAAACCACAGTAACATGTCCACCATGTCCCACTGCATGAACTGTGGACCAACACTAACACACACCAGTGATGGGGTGATACTCTTAGGGAAAGTATCAGAGAATGTATGCATAATGTATGGAAGAGGTTAGAATAACAGAGGGGGATGTGGGAGCATGGGCAGCATGGAATGTGCAGGGTCAGACACCAAGCTGAGTGTGCACACTATCCCTGGCTGCAAACACATAAATGGGTGGCTACACACCTGCCCATGCACCACAATAAGGTAAAGTGTCTACAGCTCCCTCTCCAGAATGGAATAACTTACCAAGAATATATAGGTGTCTGCCCACAATACCAGAGACAGCTGCAGTCACCCTTGTCCCTCAAGTCATCAGTGTGAGCAATAATGTCCACCTGACAGTCATGAGGGCAGAAAACATCAATGTGTATAACAGTAGACATGTCTGAATATCTCTGCTAGCAGCAGTACAATGCAGCTGAAGCAGCACAGACACAATCACCTACAGTACACACTATCCCCTGCAGAGTTTGTCCCCATATTGCTAAATGATTATTGGATACCCTGCAGAAACAGTATGCTACCTGTAGGTGTACAACATAAAGGGCTGCACTGCAGTACAAACTACCTGGAATCGATCCACACATTCAATACAGAAGGCTGTACTGGGCATGCTCACACACATACAAATGAAGGCAATGTCAGTCAACAAAAGACTGAATGGTCATACTGTGCATGCTCACATACTTAAACAAATAAAGGCCATGTCTGCAAACAACAGTGGACCAGACATATCAGGTAGTTGCAGATGTTAGTGCAGACACTCCTCAGTATGCACCACTCATGCTTTGCACACACACTGGATAGGAATACAGGGATATATCCAAGGACAACACACTTTAATAAGCCAAAAGTAGATATACATATATGTGTAGAAGAGAGTGACTGTCACAAGGGGCCATCCATTATGAGGCCTGTACCAACCAGCACACAGCCAAATGGCTACAACCACATGAGGTTCAGATATCACTCACTGTACACCTTAGCTACTGGTATCTAACAGCATTACGGACTATGTGGTGCAAGTGCTAGCTGTGCAACCCACCATTAACTTGGAAAACTATTTGTGTACCAACTCTTTTGCTCAATGTTTTCTGAAATTCATCAATTCTAATGCCTTGGATCAGCTCATCCACACCCCCACCAGGGGCAGAAATATCCTAGACCTGATCATCACCAACATGGGTGACTGGTGTTCCATACCAGAGGTCAGCTCCTCATTGGTCAGATCTGACCACAAGCTAATCACCCTAGGCATCCACATCCTGCTCCCACCCCCCATTAGCAAAACAACCGTAAAAAATGTCTCCAAAGCCAACTTCACCCTTCTTAAGACAGAAGTGGCAAACTTCACGACACCCATGCAGATGGACAATAGAGGTACGACTACCGAATCCTACACAAATGCACTTTATAACCACTTACACGAGTGCATGGATCGTACTATCCCTAACAGAACCAAGATGCTATCCTCCAAAAAAGGAAGCCAATCTGGTGGTCTTCTGCCATAAACAAACTCTACAGCAGAAGAAAGAAACTTTTGCAAAAAAGAGTAAAATCCCACAATTAGAGGAACTCCCTGGTCAGCCTCAGTAAGAAGCTGAGATCCCTCATTAAAATCCTCCAAAGCTAGTTATGAAAACAAAATTGCCACTGATTCTAAAGACAACCACAAAGCATTATATAGCTAGGTCAGGAATCTCAATGGCAACACTCAGATCTGCTCTGAGTTACAGCACGATGGCACTAAATATACAGAACCAACTGATATTGCCAACATCTTTGCAGATAGGTTCAGTTCTAACTTTACCCCCCTCTCACCCCCTAAAGGGCCCATCTTTATACTGGAAGAATGCAAAATTCCTGTAATCACGGCTGCACAGGTAAAAACCTCACTCTGCAAAGCCAAGAACACAAGCATCCATGAGACCTGACAACATCCCAGACTGCCTTCTACATGAACTAGAGAATAAACCGGCACCCCACCTAAGTACCATGTTCAATCACAGCCTCACCTCAGGCTTTGTGCACATTGAATGGTGCACCATGAAGGTTATCCCACTCTGCAAAGGGGGGGGCACAACAGAACCCAAGAACTACCGCCCCATTAGCTTGACAAGCCTGGTCTGCAAGGCCATGGAACGTATCATCATGGAACTCATAAACAAAGACATTGGAATCTTCAAACTCTGGACCACACACAGTTCATGTTTGTAAAAGGCAGATCATGCCTCCTAAACCTGATAGACTTCTTTGAAGCAGTCACCAAAGCCATAGATGAGGGTAAGGTGGTTCACACAGCCTATCTAGATCTCGCCAAGGCATTCAACAACATCCCCCACTCTGGAATTATAGATAAACTCACTAAACTGGGGATAAATCCCTATGTCACCAGATGGGTTGCCAACTGGCTTACTGACAGAACCCACACTGTGAAAGTAACAGACTCCAAATCAGACTTCAGACCAGTGACAAGTGGAGTACCACAGGGTTCAGTCCTGGGTCCTCTCCTGTTTAGTATGTACTTATCTGAAGTACAAGCTTTCACAGAAGGTCTTTGGCTAACTAAATTCACAGATGACTGCAAACTAGGAGCCATAATCGAAACTCCTAATGATGTGGACATCCTACAAAAGGGCCTCACTGAGACAGATGCCTGGTGTCAAAGCCACGGTCTCAAACTCAATGCCAAAAAGTGCATTATCCTCTCCTTTGGTAAAAACTCTCTACCCATGAACTACCACATAGGTGGTAGTCTACTTAACACTAAAAGTGTGATAAGAGACTTTGGGACACAGGTGGACAGTAGTCTCTCCTTTGATAATCACATTGTCACAGTGGTCAGGAAATCTTACTACATGGCACACCTCATCACAAAAGGTTTCTCATCCAGAAAAAAAGAGGTCATTGTTCCCCTCTACTCATCAGTCATTAGACCCATTATAGAGTACAACGCCCCTTTTGGTATGTACCTCACAAGGCATCTACAATTGGAAAGGCTGCAGAAATACCTCACAAAGAGGATTACTGGCCTCAAACAGATGCCCTACGCAGACCAGCTCAAAAAACTCCCGCTTTACTCCATCACATATCGCCTACTCAGAGGCGATCTCTACCTAACATACAAAGCTATGTCAAACACCTCTCTTGGGTATGAACATGAAACACAATTCTGAAATGGCAAATAGAATAGTGAGTACAAGAAATAGTGACAACAGTACATACAATCAAGCTTGTATTATTGAATTTGGTCCCTTTAGTAATCATATTAAAGCCATTATGAATCGGAACTGGCATATATTCTTAACAGATCAAGAATTAATAGATACTTTGGGACCTAAGCCCACATTCGTATATAAA
This sequence comes from Protopterus annectens, assembly GCF_019279795.1. NCBI lineage: Eukaryota > Metazoa > Chordata > Ceratodontiformes > Protopteridae > Protopterus > Protopterus annectens. The sequence continues at coordinate 755,507,168 of NC_056730.1, read as the reverse complement.
ATGGGTAGTAATTTAAAAGAATTGCTTGAACAGGGCAACAACAAAAAAATGAAAAAGGAACTTGGACACACTATTAAATGTGGGGCATGCCACCAATGTTTTGCCATAAATGAACAGAAGCATTTAATTTTGAATAACATTAACAAAACCAAAATCACTTTCAAATATGGCAATTGCAACACCAACATGCTTATATATCTTGCAAAATGTATGTTATGTCCATCCTATTATATAGGAAAGACAGAGAGGAAATTTAAAAAGAGAATTTATTCTCACCTGTATAGTATTAGAACCAAGGACACTAACAATGCACTTTATAAACATATAAAGAGTCAGGGTGACGATCATTATTTTAAATTTGCCATATTAGAAAAACTAAATATCAATCCTAGAGGAGGAAATATAAAGACTTTACTGGCATATAGAGAGGTATGTTGGCAATTGTTAACTGATGCCATGACACCACCAGGACTGAATGAATTTATAACTGTTAAACCCATTTTGGAGTTAGACAGGTGATGTATCTATGTATAAAATTTCACAATTTTTCACACAACATTTAATATTCATCAATTAGCAAACATGAAATGCTTTTGTGAGTGTGATAATTGATGGTTGGTTTATATTTGTATTTCATATACATTTCACATACATTTTACAATATTCATATATATTTTTATATTAGGAAATCAATATTTTGTTTTTATGTTTTATGTTATTTAATGCCTATAGCTTTAAGAGATTTTTGGCGCCAAGAGTTGGATATTTAAATGTCTTTCATCTGTTGTATTAACAGTTCTGATGAAGCTCGCTATGTGCGGGTGAAAGCACTTAACTTTTATGTATTAAACCTTGTTTTTTATTATACATTTTGTGGTGTTAGAATCATTAATGCAAGCTGTTGGATTTATTGGACCGAGAGGTTAGTGAAGTTTTGCGTTCAGGTTTCGCTCGCTGGATTTATTATACATTCCGAACACTTGGTTCAGCGGTGAAACCCAGAACTGTTGGACATGCTCCACTTAAAGAAATCCCAATCCCTCCGAGCTACATGCTCTAGGGACCTAAACCTTGTCACCACAATAAAGAGAACATGCTGGAGGGAGACATTCCTGTCCCAGAGACTTCCATTTCTCTGGAACAGACTACCTATCTATGTCAAACAGAGCTCCTCATTAGCACTCTTCAAGAAAAATCTTGATGATTAGATGGGTAATAAGAAATTCACCCCAGGGATCACTTCTGTGGTTCTGCTTGACAGGGGCACAGGAAAATAATTTTCTTGGGTGGCGAAAGCCAGGGGACCTTTTTGGCTAGGCTTGTATAGGCCCTATCACCAATAGCCTATTACCTACCTATGAACCTATGAACATGACTGTACAAGGAAGTAGTCATCTCACAGCTGTATACATGTACCTGTGGAATATAACCCTGTGTGTGCCCGCATGTGTTGTGTCAACCTCTAGATGAATGGGTTATGGCCCATGCACAAACACTGCCCTCCTCATAGCCCTACTATGATAAGCCTGCTGAGGTCATCCACTTTGAAATACACCCTTGTGAAAGGTGTAGGCCAGTAATCTCTGTGGTGCTTCCTATAACTGCATACTGCTGTAGTGTGATAAACTAGTTAGGTAGGAGTTCTTATCCCAAACATGGCAACTTTGTGTGTGTGGGGGGGGTGCATGTCTCTGTCTGTGTAGAGAGCAATGCTTTGTAGGCTAGTCACACTCACTACAATTCAAATGGCCTACTTTGCCAAGGCTGTTGATGTCATACACTTTGAAATACACCTTTTGGAGTGTTGTATCCCAGCAATCTCTGTGGCACATCCTATAACTGAGTACTGCTGTAGTGTGATAAACTAGTTAGGTAAGACTTCTAATCTCAGACAATGCAACTGTGTGTGTGTGTGTGTGTGTGTGTGTGTGTGTGTGTGTGTGTGTGTGTGTGTGTGTGTGTGTGTGTGTGTGTGTGTGTGTGTGTATGTAGAGAGCAATGTTGTTTAGGCTAGTCACACTCACTACAATTCAAATGCCCTACTTTGGCAAGGCTGCTGATGTCATACACTGTGAAATACACCTTTCAGAAAGTCGCAACCCAGTAATCACCATGGTACATCCTGTAATTGCATACTGCTGTAGTGTGATAGACTAGCTAGGTAGGAGTTCTAATCCCAGACATGGCAACTGTGTGTGTGTGTGTGTGTGTGTGTGTGTGTGTGTGTGTGTGTGTGTGTGTGTGTATGTGTGTGTGTGTCTCTGTCTATGTAGAGAGCAATGCTTTTTAGCTTAGTCACACTCACTACAATTCAAATGCCGTGCTTTGGTGGGCTGCTGATGTCATACACTGTGAAATACACCTTTCAAAAAGTTGTTCATAGGTTCATAGGTTCATAGGTAGGTATTAGGCTATTGGCCCTAGGGCCTATATAAGCCCAGTCAAACAGTACCCTGACTTTTGCTACCCAAGAAAATTATTTTCTGTGCCCCTGTCAAGCAGAGCCACAAAAGTGATCCCTGGGGTGAATTTCCTATATCCCATCCAATCATCAAGATTTTTCTTGAAGAGTGCTAATGAGGAGCTTTGTTTGATATAGATAGGTAGTTTGTTCCAGAGTATGGGAAGTCTCTGGGACAGGAATCTATCCCTCCAGCATGTTCTGTTTATTGTGGTGACAAAGTTTAGGCCCCTAGAGCATGTAGCTTGGAGGGATTAGGATTTCTTTAAGTGGAGCATGTCCAACAGCTCTGGGTTTGACGTAGCTTTGAATGTTAGGTAGAGATCACGTCTGAGTAGGCGATATGTAACATAGTATAGCTGGAGTTTTTTAAGGCGGTCAGCGTAGAGCATCTGCTTTAGGCCTGTAGTTCTTTTAGTGAGGTATTTCTGCAGCCTTTCCAGTTGTTGCAGATGTCTTGAGAGGTACATACCAAATGAGGCATTGTATTCTATAATGGGTCTAATGAGGGATGAGTACAGTGGGACAATGACCTCCTTTTTTCTGGATGAAAAGCCTTTAGTGATGAGGTGTGCCACATAGAAGGATTTCCTGACTGTTGTGGTGATGTGGTTATCAAAGGTGAGACCACTGTCCACCTGTGTCCCTAAGTCTCTTATCACACTTTTGGTGTTTAGTGTACTGCCACCTATATGGTAATTCATGGATAGATGTTTTTTTCCCAAAGGGGATAACAATACATTTCTTGGCATTGAGCTTGAGCCCATGGCTCTGGCACCAAGCATCTGTTTCTGTAAGGCCCTTTTGTAGAGTAGCCACATAATTTGGGGATTGAATAATGGCTCCCAGTTTGCAGTCATCTGCAAACTTTGTTAGCCAGAGTCCCTTAGTGTTGGCCTGTACTTCAGAGAAGTAGATGCCAAACAAGAGTGGTCCCAGGACTGAACCCTGAGGTACTCCACTTGTCACTTGTCTGAAGCTAGATTTGGAGTCAGCTACTTTTACAGTGTGGGTTCTATCAGTAAACCAGTTAGCAACCTATTGGGTGACGTAGGGATTAATGCCCAGCTTAGTAAGTTTATCTATGATTCTAGAGTGGGGGATGGTGTCAAAGGCCTTGGCAAGGTCTAGATAGGCTGTGTGGACCACCTTACCCTTGTCCATGGCTCTGGAGTCTGATTCAAAGAAGTCAATTAGGTTCAGGAGACAACATCGGCCCTTCATGAACCCAAACTGGGCGGGGTCCAGTGTTTGAAGGTTACCAATGTCTTTGTTTATAAGTTCCATGATAATATGCTCCATGGCCTTGCAGATAAGGCTTGTCAGACTGATGAGACGGAAGTTTCCGGGATCCAAGGTGGATCCCCCCGTGTGGAGTGGGATAACTGTAGCTCTGCACCACTCAGTGGGCACGAAACCTGAGGTGAGGCTACGATTAAACATGACACTTAGGTGAGGTGCCAGTTCATATTGTAGGTCATGTAGTACACAGCCCGGGATGTCATCTGGTCCCATGGATGCTATATTCTTAACTTTGGAGAGTCTGTTTTTTACCTGTTTGGCCATTATTACCAGAATTTGGCAATCTTCCTGTATTGAGATGGGCGATTTAGGGGGTGAGAGGGGGGTGAAGTTGGCACTGAATCGATCTGTCAGGATATTGGCAATATCCTTGGGATCAGTATATTTAATGCCATTCTGTTTTAGCTCAGAGCAGATCTGAGCATTGCCATTTAGATTCCTGACATAGTTATAGAATGCCTTGTGGTTGTCTTTGGAATCTTTGGCAATTTTATTTTCATAACTAGCTTTGGAGGATTTTATGAGGGATCTCAGTTTCTTATTGAGGCTGGTAAGGGAGAGTTTTGCATCTTGATTTTTTCCTCTTTTCTGCAATAGTTTCTTCCTTTTGTTGTAAAGTTTGTTTATGGCAGGGGACCACCAGAGTGGCTTCCTTTTTTTGGATGAGAGCATCTTAGTTCTATTTAAAGCAGATATGACCTCCTACACACACCATGTCTGTGAAGACAATCCCTATTACAGTAGCAATACTCCACAAATATACCTGCTATACACACCTGACATCTCCTTGCACTACGAAGTTGGGACTATAGGGGTTGAGGTAGGGCTAAACTCCATGTTGAGGACATATGGTGAAAATATATGTATATATAATTATCCAGATATCTATATAGATATATATACACATATACATATTGACACATATAGATGGATTTGTATATGTATATATATATATATATATATATATATATATATATATATATATATATATATATATATATGTACATATCAACACCCAGATATATACATATACAGACCAATATATGTCTACACATATACAGATAGGGATACATATGCACATATACGTATGGATATCTACATATATATTGACAGTAGTAGGCATATCAGAATTGATATGTATGCACATATAGTTATAGATATCTACATATATACCAACATAACTAGGCATATCTGTACACATAGGATGTGCATACATATATAGCTATATAGACATATATCTATATATACATATACGTATATCTATATATACATATATCTATATATACATACAAGTATATATATATATATATATATATATATATATATATATATATATATATATATATATATATATATATATATATATATATATATATATATATATATATGTGTGTGTGTGTGTGTGTGTACATACAAAGACGATGTACACATGGTCATATATATGTTGCACTATACAGATGTGTATACAGACATATGTATGAGTATACATGTGTATGTACATGTAGACATATATAGACCTATTATATGTATACAGCCATATTCCTGTCATGAGTAAACTCACGGTTGTGTATATCCACCCAGATGTATCTCACCATATGTATCTGCTATGTGCACATTATGATTAAACATCATATGTGATGCAACAGTCATATCAATAACAAGGACTACACAATTCAGGAACTAAATGCATTTGTTCAATACTAATCAATATGTGTATTGACAGCTATATGGCGTAGTGGTTAAGTGTGGTGACTTCAGTGTACAGGGTCCTGGGTTCAACCCCTGCAAAGGCTGTTCATTTTGTTGCTGGGCAGAACAAGGGCTGTCGGATAAAGAGTGGTTAAGGCAGTTTTGAGCAGCTTTACATGGGTTTGTGCAGGTTTCGTGAAACTAAGCAGTGCTGAGCTATGGGTAAACATACAAGCGCTTACACAGTATAGGCTTTGCTTGCCAGTGTGCAAATCAGCTCAGCTGTTATACTGCAGCAATGTTGATGCTTGCTAAGCATGGCTTAGCCTTGGTAACCAGGTCACACCATCCAGTCTGATAATCTGTAATACGTGTATGCAATGCCATGTACAATACATGTGCCTATGTGCTGTCATTACTGTAGCAAGGGGTGTAAGTGTCATGTGTGGGACACAGACATATATGAGGCCTGTTTGCCACTGTTATCCATGTGAATGTGTTACATACAGGTGTAGTAGCCCAGGGTATGTGCTGTCACAGTAGCATGTAGGGTATCACGGCAGTACTACTGTTGACAGTGCTAACCCAGGCAAGAGCAGAGTGCTAAATGTAGTACTGACAACAGGCACACCTGTGGGCATAGTTGGACAGTGAGGCCTCCCTGTTGTATCCCTGGTGTGTGAGCTGTGTCACAGTATATACACCTTACTGGGTAATGATCTGTCATGTGGAATGTAACCGTAGACTACTGTCTGTACAACACATGTTAGTGACTGCTTCCGACATGTACTTATGGCATACATATTGTTGTCAGACGTCTGTCTGTCAACACACTCATGATACTGCATAGCTACTTGCCAAACTGATGACTGACAGTCCCTGTACAGATGTGCAGATGGCAGGTATCCAGCTGGGATATGTACAGGCAACCTAAGCTTGATTGACACTGACATGTCTGCCCAGCTGTGTAAGAACTGGCACATATAGAGATGTCACCCTGTATGCACCACATGCCACTGGTACCTCCACTACACTACCACAGTCAACAGAACATGCCTGGGCACAGGTCTCCATCACAGACACTAACCATGTGTTGTAATGCATGTTGCACCTGGCACCTGGAGGATTGGCAGATGCATGTCATTTTCAACCTGAGCGTCACCACAGTAGTGTCTGTCAATAGAGTGCCTGCTGCCACCTGGCAGGTGGCAGGATACCACTATACACACAACCACTACACAACCCATCTCCCCTTGGACAATAGCTAGGTACACAGCTATGACCACCTGCAGCAATGCACCCCTGTACTGACATGTGTATGTGTTCATGACTGAGTATAGCAATGTCTGTGTGTTAGCACACCTGTACTTGGGAATTCCATGAGGGCCTTCACAACCACTGCAACACCCATTGCCATAGTCAGTTGTGGCTGCTGCTGTATGGGAAATTACATGTACCCTGTTAAGCTCCCTCCCATACTGGCTACATGAGCCTTGTAGTACCAGCACAACAGTGTTTTACAAATGGGTTGATAGGCATGGGATACCCATTGTGTTCTGGCATGTCTGTGTAGTTGTGCATGTCTGTATATCTGTAGGGTACGGCATTCCGAGGCCACATACTCCAATTACAATGCCCATTGCCACACAGTAGTACAGATAGTGTTGTTGCTGCCCATAGGTGAGGGATGACATTGCAACACCCTACTATGTGTGTGGCATGTGCATTAGATGCATATCCCTGTAGTAGCACTGTCGGGGTATACTATGGATTGTATCGCAGTCAAAGCCAATGTGTGATGGTGAGTATGGCAGAGTGTCATCATGGGTTTCAGGGACTACAATATCCACTGGGGGATGTGGGTGTTGTGTACACTGTCATTCCACCAAGGTACACCCAGTATATGTCCCATATACCACTTTATGGTTACCACTGTCACCATCAACCATACAGGTAACTGATACCACAACCCAAGCCAGTTATGCATGTGTTGTGTGCAGCTGACCTGTAATACATTGGACACATTGTCAAGTTAGTTGGCAGCGATAGGCCCTGGTATTTCAGATGTGTGTCTGGCAGTTATGTGTCTGTTAATGTGTATATGATGGTATGTAACACTATGTATTGCCCATATACACCCATTACATCCCCCATTAGCATACTGTACATGTCTGGGGATGTTCTGCATGTAAAATGTAACCTGGGACACACCTCACCTTAAACACTGTGTGGTGTGTGCAATGTAAGCCACACACTTCAGTATCACTACATAGCTAGGTAGGGGTCTAGTTCCAGTGTTGCCAAGTAACAGTGTGCATGTATGTGGATGGGTCTACATCAGGTTGCAGGGTATACACACCTCAGTGGGCCACCTGTCCATGTGGCATAAGCAATAACCGTTTTAGTAACGTGTGACATGTGTTCAACTGTACCCTAGATATATCACAGCCATGGTGTCACCACAGTGTCATACCCCATTGTGGAATATGACTGCAGACCATCCTCGTGCTGACACATGTACACCTACAACACAAATGGATAACATTATAGGGACCGCAATCAACGAGTGTTACTAACAGCTGTAATGCATCATTGCTGGATGGCTACACTACCTGCCATTTATGCATTACACTTTACTCCTTACATGTTACACTGCAGTACTGTGGTACACTGTAGTACAGTCACTGTGTGCATCAGAACCATATTAACCTGTCCCTGCATTGATGATATGGATGACAGGGATCTGGCACAGGTATCATCATATGCACAGGATGTGATGTTGGTTTGCCAGAGGCCGAGGGTGGGCCATACTTTTGACACCATGTGTATAGGTGAGGGGTGTACTGTGGTGAGCTGGGCATGGTGATGTGGTGTGTGTAGGTATGGGGTTGCCCTAGATGTGTTTGCATAGTGTGTGGGTATGCATGCACAGAATTATGCCATATGGCTGCCCTACACAGGTGTTTATGGACAGCTGCAGACCATACCTGACAGGGTGTGCAGTTCACTGCCTCCAGCCACGGACACGTGGACTGTGCTGCCAGGGGTTCCATCAGCAAATCCAGGTACAGGCCTCAATGTGCCACTCTCACTTGACAATGACAAATTTCCGCTGGTACCAGGTCCCTCCTGGGACTGGCCAGGACCATGTGCTATTGGCCTGCTGTATTGTGGGGTGGACAGTGCCCCCCCCTGCAGTGCCTGGGCTCATACTGCCACTATGGGAGCCCCTTTGTGTCCTAGCACATCCACGTTGACTACCAGCTGTTGGCATTGCTGGCCTATGTCCATGCGGCCATCGCCACACTCCCACCACATGTTCAAGCATTGATAGATCATGGTCGATGAGGGCCATCATCTCACCAGACCGTCTATCCATGAACTCAGTTAATTCACGGATGGCACCAGCCAGTTTATGGGCATCGACATTTGCAGATGTGACAGCAGCTCTCTGCAGCCTCCGGCCCTGTCTGTGGTAATGTTCTATACGTGCCTGCGGCACCATGACAGCCTGAAACATGTGCCTGCTGGTACCAACTATGTTGCCTCTGCCAGGGACATGATGTCCAGCGGCCCTACCATGAGCACCCTGGAACATCTGCCTATGTGGTGCCCTACCTGACATCTGGCTATGCCTGCTGTGACTGGATACAGTAGGCATGGTTACCACACTTTCTTGTGCACTGCAACCGAACACCAGCTGTCCCTCCACTATGGCCACTGGTGATTGGGTGTGTATAGGCTCTGAAACTGTGTGCGGGGTTGGCGTGGCTAAAAGGGGGATAGCAAATTATTGGTGCAGTGTTGGCCACTGACAACCCCCCCGTGCCTCAACATTACTATCTGTCTTTATGGACACCAACATCAGATTGCATGCAGGAGGGACCCTGACCCATCTCGCCATCTGTGGGGGAAAACAATAAATGCACATTAAAACCTGTACAGCATTGCCTAACAGTGCACACACACACACACACACACACACACACACACACACACACACACACACACACACACACACACACACACACACACACACACCTCCATAATGCCTACCTGTCCATGGCTTTACAGACAGTACCACATATATGTCCATGTGATACCCCATCCTGCATCACACTTGTTAACATGCATACATTGATATCACTCATTAAATTATCAGTCCTCTAAATATCTACACAAGTGGTCACAACACAAGGCCTGTTGCTACTTTACCTGCCTGACCTGTGTGTAGTGGTTTTACATGGCCTCACTGCTGTCATTTGGTATGCACCCTCTGTATGTCCAGACATGATGAGCATGGCCCCCTATATGTGTGCGCTACCATGTTCTATTCATAATATCACGCACTGGTGTGTCATGTGTATGTAATGCTCAGTACATGCCAGATATGCTGCTCTTTCAGCCTATCATGTGACAACTGTAATATTTGGATACACTCCCTGGTGTTGACTAGTACTTCCCCAATGCATCTGTAGTGCTGCATATGTGGGTTGTAGGTGACCTCTCTGCTGAATGTGATATTAAGGGTGTACCTGGTGTGTACCTTCCCTCTGGATGCCTGTTCCATGCTACAGACCATATTATAGTATCAGCTGCCCTGTGATTACACACATGACAGGTATTTCTGGTGTGTAATGTGGCAGTCCATGTACATGCACTGCATGATCCCAGAGCGAGGTACTGCTGTATGAACACCCCACAATCACACATGAGCATGCATGGCTAGCCACACAAAGACACACCCATGCACCCAAGCATCCTACATGCATCAACCTCCCTCCACTTCACCAGAGTGACCCTACAGACAAACTTACTACCCACCAGGATGCACACACACATACAGGTGAGGTTGCACAATGAAAGTACACACTGTCCTCCTATTACCCCTTTGTCAACATGCATAACATATGGTACCCAACAGCATGCAGTCCAGCTATAGTCCATCCATGCTGGCAAAAGTATAGATGTGTGTGATGCATGTGCTGTGTCACTAGGTGAAGCCCCTTTCCCTGGATACCACTGCACCAATGAACACAGTATTTCTGTGCACCTGTTCTGTACCCTGCCATGTACTGTGCACCACACCCCACAGATGTATGGCCCATTGCTGAATGTGTACTACTGTGTCTGTTATATCAGCTTTAACCCTCACAGCCCCTATGTTTTCCAGCAGCACATACCTGGTATATGTGGACAGATGTCATTTGTGAATGCCTGATGTCTAATGCACAGTTCTCAACATCAGTGGACCATGTATGACCAATCCAATACTCTTACACTGACAACGATCAGAGCATACCGTGGCTATGAGGGGTGTACACACCTTTATTGATTTGACACACCCATCCTTGATCTACCATGGGACCACATCACCGCATATCTTAGCAGTACATGAGCCCGATATGTGACATATGTCCTGTACTTTCACATGCAGTGTCTACGGATTGTGTTAGGTGTGCAGCTGCTGACTACAATGCATACACACTGTGTGGGCATATTTGTGCACACCCTTATCATGATGGTTTATCGCACCTCTTGTTTTGTGTTTTACAGCAGCCACTACTCCTGACAGGGGTATACCAGCATGGTCCATCTACATTTGCCAGTGTATGTTCAGTCTGCCCTACACATGTCACCCTATTCTGCATGATTGCAAGGTCTACTCATGTGCACTTCCCATGTTGTTCACACAGTGCCATCACTATTGCTGTGGGGGTAGGGTTATGGCTGCCACAGGTCCTGAACTTGAATGTGCAGATAGAGCCATTCCTAGCATCCTTAGGATCCCTGCTGCAGTGCACTGGTGTATCATGCTGACACCCCCTTCTTCAGTCTTTATGCAGATACATGACATGTACGCCCTACACATGTATGTCACTTTGCAGTGTCCCATACACTGAATACCACATGTTACAGCCTAGACCCAGCTGATAATGAGGACTACTGTAATGCCTTATGCTATAATGTATCCCTACAGCAGTTGCCATTGTCGTACAGGTATATACACTGGTGTTGCATTGTATATGGGTGTGGTTCGAACATGTCCCTACTGTAGGCCATGTGTCCCACCATTATGTTACTCCGTGTGGTCACATTCTGCAATGACAGGATGATAGTTTTCATGCAGGTGTCTGACATACCCTTCCAATACTCCATCATGGTCACCCCTGTGACGTCATGCATTTCACAGCAACAATACATGCACATGTACAGCATGCATTCAGGGTTGGTTTGTTAGATGTGTGCATGGAATATACCATCACCATTACATGCCTGGTGTGTTGGCAAGCATCTACATAAACCATACTCACCAGTTGCAGGGTGCTGTCTTGGTGGTATCCTGGAGGGACCTACATAAGAAGGTGAGAGATGCAATGTCAGTGGCCACATCTGTGGCAGTGCTACAGGGTGGGTGCAGTATTACAATACATCAACAGTACATTTCCACAATACTAACACATCTGGACATCTATTTATTACTACAATGCAGCAACACAATATATCTGTGACATGTCAGATATGCATGATCTACCTGTAGCGATACGGATGTATATGCAACAGTGGTCTACTGATGTGCCCTGTGCCCTTACCTGCATGTTCCTTGGCCGGTGTGTGGGTGCCACCCACCTCAACAAAGGTGCCCAGCAGTTGGTGGCTGGCCAGACAGGCAGGTGCCATGAGGCTGGCCAGGAGCTCACAGGACGGTCCACTTTTGCTGTTCATGGGCAGCCCTGCCAAACAGCACTGGGTAGTGCTGGATCAGGTGTGTGATAAGCACGTCATTCTCAGCTGTTGAATAGGTAGGCAAGTGTGCATGTGACATCTTGGCTGAAAGACATAAAGATGGAAACAGTTCTGAGCACCTCATAGAGCAAGGTTACCACAGTTCGTAATACCCATCTCTGTCACTGCCCCACCATATCAGCTTCAACAAACTTTACACACATCTCATTAGGTATGGCTACAGCTTACCTACCAGTGGGACAGATATTGTATTGTACCACACTTTCTGCTATGTGATTGTAGCCATGTTCCCTGCATGACCACTATCATTGCTGGCCTGTTACAGACTATTCACCTGCATGCTATTGTCAGGGCCACTATGGTTCCATATATGCCTGTATTATGGCTGCTTTGTGATAGCTGCACATCTGACATTCTCTGTTACTGGGGATTTTTGTGCATGCTGTTGGACATGTTCTGGGATTGTGTAGACTATTACTACCAACATATGTTCTATAACAGTGACGCAATAACATGTATATGTACTATTGGCCAGCAAAGCCACCTCTCCAAACCCATCTTCCCATGTTACCTAGCTAAACATGTGTGTCCCAACCTGGGTCCTCCTCATGCACTGGTCCAGCAATACCATAAGGTGGAACTAACCCAGGAGATGTTGTCTCCCCCTGGGGACACACACAGACATGTTCCTTTGCCCTGAGGTCAGGTCCAGGGTCTGTTCCATACTGAGATCCACAGACACATGTGGGATGTGCTACATCTCTCTGAGGAACCCAGTACACATTCAAACGGCCGACATGCTCCTCCTGCTCAGCCTCTAGGGCAGGCACTTTCAGGACATAGAATGCTGTTCAGAGTTGCAGTGGGTGGGAGGCTTGTTCTCATTGTGCCCATATTGGGGCCTATGAGGTGTTCACATCACAGACCACACACACCATCCAGGGAGTTTAACCACCACATGTGTCACATACCACCCCATGTAGACTGTCCTCTATATCTACCAACCCTGACCACCTCCACAACTATACCTGCCGTACTTTCCCATATTCCCATTGCATAATTCACAGGTGAGAGCAATGTGGTCAAAATAAGGGATTAACATGTGACATACCCGTCCATGTTGCACACACTGCCAGCTGTAAATATCTGTGTGTCTTGTATGTTTGCTGTTTCCTCACACATAGCATGCATCACTGTGGTAGTAATATAGGGGACATGTATTTAAATACATATATGTTATATGTCTACACATGGGAATCTGTATATTTGTGGACATACATGCTGATATATATATATATATATATATATATATATATATATATATATATATATATATATATATATACATACACATATGCATACCTATATGTGGGGTACATTCAGACATCAGGTCCACAATCAACACAACACCTTCCTGCACAGCTGCACTGTTCTGCCTTGCTACCACACAGACAGGTGCCACATATGGACACAGCCTGAAATTAGAGGGGTATATGTAGGACCAGATTGCAGGTAATACTATTACACACCTATGGCCTTCCTGCATGCTACATTATAGATTAACCTGAGTATCCTCCAAGCGGTGGGCTGTGGGTCCCATGTGTCCATCATAATGGCATTACTTCCACCACCAGCTATTGGCCAATTAATATGCATACTTCCCATTACACAACACACACTATGATGGCTTACATCTTGTCACAGTGCTGATCTGCACAGTTGATGGCTATGGCCCACTACCCACAGGGACAGACACTATTGTCCATGGCAGTTGTTTAGTTGAACATCGTTACAACAACACCTGATGGCACATATAAATCATTCCACATCATCTGTCCCATTATTATGGACCAGGTACTGCATTCAATTACATGCATATATACTTCGTATACCTGTTGTGGGAATCATGTCAGTTCTGGATGGTTTGCTGGATGTTAGAAAGTTTTGTTCTTCCTTTAGCTTTTATTTTGCCTTCGCCTTAGGCTTTTTGTTTTGTTTTGTTTTTTCTTTCTTTCTCTCTTTCTTTCCCTCTCTCTCTCTTTCTCGGCCTCTCTCCAGTAAATGGATTGAGCTGCTTTGAATAGATTGCAGCATGGCTTTAGTAGGTGATGCACATGATCAGGTGATGGCCTCTGCACGAATCAGTGTCCACACTTGCTAACTGCATGGAGCTTGCTGTGTAGTACTTCCAATTACCACTGTCATGGCAACCACATGCTATACATCCTTACATCATGTGGGCATGGTCCCTTTACCTTTCCTGTGCGATGGACATCCTTCCTGTGTGGGGGCATCAGTGTTACAGACAGCATGTAGTGATATCTCTTACAGGAGAACCTGCATACTCAAGCCAGCTATGTATTTGTAGGAGGTTCCAGAACTACAGACAGAGTGTGAGTTGAGTTGTGGTATGTTTTGTATAGTACTGGTGTTACAGGGTTTGTGTGTACATACTAGTTTACCTTGAAATGCAGTCTGTCGGCATAGCTCTCAACTGTGGGCCTATCCTCTTGATGGCCAGAGGTGTGCCTATTATGTTTTGTCTGTCCAGCACACAGGTCCTGTGTCAGATATTTCACTGACAGTGTGTGTGTTGAGTGCTATTAGTACATGGCTACATCCATTTATGTTTCTAATCTCAAATCCATGACTAAGGGCATGTTGCATGCTATCCTGTAACACCAGTGACTTGCTTAGTGTATGACAACAGTTTTCCACATATGGGCCTGTGTTCCTGCCTATGTCCTCCACCTACATACCAAGCTTTGCACATATGACATGCTGTCAGGGGGTGTTCTGTAGTGGACTGTGAGTATGTCATGCTGCCATTCCAGCCATCAGACCACTGCTGTTGTTTCCCCTATTCATATGGTGGGGCTGCGGTCATATATGTGTGGGCTTCACCTAAGCAATACATGTGTGCCCTTATGCACTCTAGAGGCCAGTGTATGCAACAGTGGCATATGGCCCTGTATTATTGAGTCTAGGGGGGATGCACCATAACTAACCTAGGCTGTCACAACATGTGGGGGTATCAGGGGTGAGCTGCCTTAAGGTATCTGGATGTATATTACCATACAATTCACCTATATTTAAAATAATTAAATAAATTGGGTTAATGCAAGCCTACTGCCTCCTGCCATACAAACTGTTCTGTTTGCCAGTGTTCTTGTGATGGTGTCAGTTATGTCTTGTTATGTAAGAGTTACATCCCATTGTGTCAACTGAGGTCTTTACCACCAAGGGATTGTGCACAGAGTGTAGATAGAGGCTGCTGAACTATACATTTGCATTACTTACTGTTGATTGTTTGGTATCTTGTGGCCCAGTCTGTCTTTACTATTGTACTATTTGAAGGCCTCAGCATGGACAGCAACATTTGTAAACCTTTCCAGACTACTCTATTAGTATAACTGTTTCACAGTTGCATTACTCTGTTTATATGGATGTCAGTGTCTAAACAGCTATATGACATGGCATATACAACTGTAATAGTACACAAATAAAGGTTTCCCATTTATGCAAACCTGTGTGTGGTGCTATATCATTTGACCTCTCTGTGGGTATATGTTGTAGGCAACAATTGTCATTTGTATGCGTGGCTCATACAGTGTCCAGTTGTTAAGATGTTAACTGTAGGCTTAGTGGCTGTTCCACATGGTGTGCACCTTCTACATATGTATCTTACTATACATATCTCTGAGTGTGTATGTGTAGTTACATATATATATCTACATATATGTGTATATGTATATATATATATATATATATATATATATATATATATATATATATATATATGTGTGTGTGTGTGTGTGTGTGTGTGTGTGTGCATCTGTATCTGCATATATGTGTCTGTGTATATGTATCCTACAGATGTTGATAGCTTCCACATTGTACATTCCCTATGGGAGCCAGACTGTACTGCATGATATGTTACTGATACCAGCCTGACATCATACAGGTGGGATGGAGTACTGTTAACAACTTGTGCCCATGTCGTGTCAGGTCCTGGTTATGGGATCTGCAACACTTGGTAGTGTATTGCATGGCGTACGTGTTTGGCTGTGGGGAGTATACCTATTCGTACAAGACATATGTTGTTTGGGGCCTCTCAATCCGATTAAAGGTGCATGTGGACATATATGTTTTTGTTATGTTCCCATTGTTATCTACAGATGTATGTCCGTATATACCTATATAGATATATATATCTGCTTACACATATATAATTTGCTGTATATATTTAAACATATAGATGTAGACATATATATCTATAGATGTATGCATTTGTATGTATATATATATATATACATATATATATATATATATATATATATATATATATATATAAAATATATATATGTGTGTGTGTGTGTGTGTGTGTGTGTGTGTATATATATATATATATATATATATATATATATATATATATATATATATATATCTACATATATAGATATGTTGCATCTGTTTAGATATTGATATATATAGACACATATACATCTACATGTTGGAATACATTCCCTACTGTTGAATGACTGGGCTGGATGTTATGTTTGTATAAACATCAGGCTTAGGTATATCTGACATAGCTTAGTGGCAAATCACTTTGACTATGGTGTGTAGAGTCCTGGGTTTGACCCTTGCTGCTTATTTTGTTGCTGGGCAGAACAAGGGCAGTTGGATACAAAGTGATTAAGGCACTTTTGAGCAGTTGTAAGTGGGTTTGCACGAGTTTGCGCAGAGGTAAGCACTGTTAACTTCCAGTTACAGTTTCTGATACTCATTTAGCTTCTAAATTGCTTAACCAGTTTAGGCATTGCTTATTCCTATGCAAACAGGCTTAAACCCACTTACTGCTGCTTAAAAGTGCTTTCTCCTGCTTACTCCCACACTAATTTCTTTGAAAGAAAAGAAAAAAGGGTTGATAGGAAAGTGGTGAAAATGGGGCACAGAGAGGGAAAGACAGTAGGAAAATAGCTAGGATTGTGCATGAAGGGTATGGGGAAGGTCCATAGCTGCCCATTTCTTCTACAGCAACAGCTGTGCATATACACTGAATTTGGAGATATATTTGGACACTAAAACCCCTGGGAGGGGGTGAGGGCAACAATAATACGTTGTGATGTCAATTAGACCAGATTACATGTGTCCAGTGGACATGTGTGCAAAATGTACAGCTATGTATGGAGCAAGTTTTTTTTTGAGGGGGGGGGGCAGATTGCCTTTTTTTCAGGTGAGAGTGGGATGTTGGGGAGGGATAGTAGGTATATTTGGGGAGGTAGGTTGAGTAGGTTAACAGACAAAACAAACAAAATGCATACAGGGGTGGTATGTGACACGTGGGGGTAAACACCTTGATGGGGGAGGGGTGTTGGGAAATCGGAAGCCCTTGAGCCCTCTAGTGGACACAGTGTGACTGAGGTCCCCACCCATGGGCAGTCACCACTGCACCTTTACAGCCCCGAAGGTGGCTGTGCTGGGGGCTGAGTCAAAGAGCCAGGCTGACCCTCTAATCACGACACAATGCCCTCGAGCTGGTGTAGCAGATCACCAAATTGCTGGTTGAGCTCGCTATGCATCACAACCCAGACCCGACGACGGGCGACAGGTTCCTGTCCACGCCCACTCCCAAGGGGGGGGCGAGCACCATCCCTTAGGTGGTTCCACCCAAAGGTGGTGCAAGACCAATGGACAGGGAGTTCCCGGGTTGGGCCCAAGACATGCTGGTGCCTGGTGTCATGGCCAGCTGAGGTGGGACATTCCAGGGTTAGGTATAACAGCATGCATAGATATTCCCATTAACCCAAACACCAGATATGGAACAGTTGCACAGCAAACAGAACACATGAATATATGGGACCACAGTGGTAATAAGAAAAGCATGCAGGTACATTGATGGCACCATGCCACCAATGTTGGAATAATTCAATATAGCACATGCATGGGAACAATTAAAATATTTATCAAACAATTGGACATTATCAGAGCATTGGTCATTACATACCAGTTGGGGTGGGTATGTTGTTTATTGTTGAAGATATCGTGGGGGGGGATGTCAATTAACAACTAGTTTATTCCTGTAGTTACATTACTTTCCTAGTCAGTGCTGTTATCTGTACCTTACAAGTCTTACTACACTACCCTATAACCTTAGTTTGGACAGTGATATGGCTGTCATCATTATTATACCTGAACTGATTTTACCTGCAATATACACCTCTTACCTGGTATACCTGTGGAGGGAATGTTTGTTAACACTAATTAACTATTTCTACACATACTCCTAGATTCTGGGTTGATGTTGTGCACATAGCTATGCAACTCTTTCTGCACAGACTCTGGCCATTTGTTGACCAAATGCAGGTGTACTGGGACATATCTAGATTATTGCCCTCTTCAGCCTTTAGTGACTTGACACACACATATACATGCTTTCCTACACAGTTATATTATGTAGCACAGTGCGGGTGACAGTGATCAGTGATACTTTATTCTTCAGTGAAACTGCAACACTCACAATTCCCTACAATACCAGAGTAAACAGCACCAGTACAGGGTATAATGTTTTTAATTTCTCACCACAGTTTTCACATCCGACATACCCGTGTGTGCAACGTTTGTAAGCACTACCTGAATGTTGACACTCAAAGTTCCAGATTACAGATTAGTATTATGCACATACATCCCACTCTGTTACTGTACACGCTCTGGTCACAGCTTGACAACATGGGGGTGTAGATATGACATACTTGGCTTATTACTCTCCTAACAGTTTCAGGAGTTGCTACAGTGACAAGTTTGTTCTCATAGATGTTTGGCAATCCCTTGTATTCCCTGTTTGCTGGCTAAACTTCTGGGATCACCCCGCAGACCTACTAAGGGGACAGGCAGCAGATATGGGCCCATATACTGGACATTCTTGTCTAATCTGTACAGTTGTGAGGTATGATTCTGTATGCAGCCTACTTCCACTTCTAGGATTCAGACCATGGCTGTGTCTGCTACAACTTAAATACTGTCCATCAGAGTTGTGTGTGCTATATAGATATTGTTGTATATCTCCTATCTGCTTTCTGTGTTATAATTCTCCTGTGCTTTTGCATTCTGACCTTGTATTACAACACTCTTATACAGATTTCCTAGTCAGTTATATTTTGTAGGACAGTGTGGGCAACAGTGATGAGTAATACCTCATTATTCAGACCAACTGCATCAGTCACAATGCAATACAATACCAATGTAAACAGTACCAGTACAGGGTATCATTCTTGTATTTCTGGGCACAGTGTTGGTATGTGTCAGACCTGTATGGGAAATGTTTGTTAGCACTACCTGAATGTTGCCACACACAGTACCAGATTCCACATTAGTATTATGCACATACATCTCACTCTGTTACTGTACACATTCTGGCCACAGCTTGGCAAAATGCAGGTGTAAATGGGACATTCATGGCTTCTTAGTCTCATAAGGTTTTGGGGAGTTGCTAGTGTGCCAGCTTTGTTCTCATAGATGTGTGTCAATCAGTTGTATTTCCTGTTTGCTGCCTATACGTCTGGGATCACCCCACTGATTTCCCAGAGGGACAGGTTGACAGGCAACAGATATAAGCCACTCTAATGGGCATTCTGGACATATCTGTACAGTTGTGAGGTATGATTCTGTATGCAGAGTACTACCACTGGCAGGATTCGAACCATGGCTGTGTGTGTGCTACAAAACAACATTTCACATCTCAGTTGCATGTGCTATTCATTTTTTGTTTTCTGCCTTTTCCCTGTTTTCTGTCTATGTGTCTCTCATTTGTACTAAATGGCCTCTGGGGATTACACCAGTCATATACAGGCATTCCTACACATTCTATTTATAGTGCATGGTATGGGTAACAGTGCTTATTACAACAGTACTATTTTGTGAATGCAAATCTACATTACCATATGATACCAGAGTATACACATGCAGTCCAGCAGTTAGACCTTTATTGTCAGGCTATTACGCTTTTATTTACATACATACTATATGAGTCTTTTCCTGCCATATTCTCTGGTGTATGCAGTACTTGTCTTAAACAATACAGGTTTTATACAGGCAATTAATTTACTAATACTTTTAGATTTATTTCCTATGACAGTACATGCAAGAGTATTACTGACCTGCCTCGCATCACAACCACTCCAGTCGACTGCCATGAGCCCCCTGGTTTGTGGCCCACTCGATTGCAGCTATGCAGGACATAACAGGATTATTTAGCCATACCTATCCATGATATACGTGAGCTGGCAATTATTACAAACTTAGTGGGGTGATACACAGTGCTGGGACATCTCCTGCCATTCTAGCCTCTTGGATCCACTGCTCCAAGAGGTTCCCCTTACGCCGCTTCAGGTCGGCATAGTGATGCCTGACCTACCCTCCAGTTCGGGGTATGCCAGTGGCACTGGTTAGGTCATGGGTGAGATGGTCCCAGGCATCCACCTTATATTGGGAGCCCTGGTACTGGCCCTGCAGTAGTCTCTGTTCATAGTCTTTGACAAGGAGTCCTGCCATGATTCTGGAATCCTGGATGCACCAGCGCTGCGCCTGAAAAGGGCACACCCGCTCCCCTTCCTGACATAGTGCCTGCAAGGGAAGCTACAACCAGTTATGAGATGTATTCTCGCCTCCTGGGTTTAAGTAAGGTCGATTTCACATACTTTTTCGTGATTGGCTGGTTTTGAAAAGGCTAAGCTATGGGCAAACCTGCTTACCTAAGGTTGGCATTGTTTAAAGGGATATAACAATGGGCACATTGAGTTAGCTGGCCTACACATTGCTTACACCTCCTAAGCTGGCCTGTGCAATGCTTAGCGTTGCTTACGTTTGACTTTGCATTATATTTCCTTTTTGGCATTGATTTATTATTCATTACATCTTATATGTATGCCTGGTATCCATGATTCATGTGTATGTACACTGTATGGGGTCCTTGTGTTTTATTGGGGACTTCAACACTATATTACAATTACACCTGACTTATGGGCTTACTGTTCACATATTTATGTTATGTAGTGGGTTATTAAGCATATGTTTGTATACTGATTTCTTTCACAGGTTCGGTTTGATTTTACTATAGTGAAGACTTGTTTACAGATACTCAGTCTTTTGTACTACTGTGATGGCTTGGTGGTTAACTACTGTGACTATACTGTATAGGGTCCTGGGTTCAAGAACTGCAAGCCTGCTTTTTTTGTTGATGGGCAGAACAAGGCTGTTTTTTTTCTTTTGATGGGCAGAACAAGGGCCTTTGAATACAGAGTGATTAAGGCACTTTTGAGCATTTGTAAGCAGGTTTGTGCTGGTTTGAACAAAGATAAGCAATGCTAACCTCCGGTTACATATGCTTACAGAGAGTTAGCTTAAAAATTGCTTATCCTGTGTGCGCATTTCTTACCCCCGCACAAACGGGCTTAAACTCGCTTACTAGTGCTTAAATATGCTTACTACTACTTATTGGTACTTAAACCTGCTTACAAGCGCTTTATTCATTATGACACTGACACCTCACATTAGCATTTACTGCAGTACTCCAGTTCACAAATATATGTTATTTAGTGGGTTATGCAACATAAATATTGGTCATAACGTGCTTTGCCATGAAAAATGGAATGTTTTGTAGTGGGACTCAAACCGGGAATGCCTACTCATAAGGTGAATGCTCTGCCCACAACTCTATTGCTATGCTGTTTCATTTGCATATATCTTCCTTGTTATCCTCTTCAGCCATTTAAGCTGCATTAACCATAGCTAAGCGATAGGCACACCCGCACACTTATGGTTAGCTTTAATCGTATTTTTTTTTAAAAAAAGGGTTTGTTCATTGTATTTCTGTATACTTGCTGTTGTACACTAGGGGGACTGTTGGTGGGGATATGCGGACACCTATGAGCAGTCACACTCATTTCTTAGCCCTTTCTGCTGTCCTTCATTGCGGGGGCATGTATATTCTGAGAGCACTGCTCTCAGATACGCCCCCTGCACTCTGACACGCTCCGTGTAAGATTAGAAGCTCAGGCAGTGTGCCTCATTAATATGCATGGCACACTGCCATCCTCCTCCTAAACAGCTGCCTTCGTGCAGGACTAAGCTAGTCCTTCATGGATGAATAGTAAATCCGGGGGGAACAGTTTATGCCACCTAGAATCAGAAGTAGTGTATTAAAACAAGTGTTAGAACTACATTGCATAGTAACTATGCTAGTAAAATTACATGGAAAGTCTATAATAACTAAATATGAAACAAGTTAAAAAGACAAAAGTAAAATCCGTTTAAACTTTAAGGCAAATGCCTGCATGATGGCCAGTCCCATCTGTGTGGGAGTCTATTTTACACTCTCTAAGGAGACTTCATACTGCTCATAAGAAAATACAGTATTGAGGAGCTGGGAAATTCTCATCATATTAAGAAACAGTAAGCAAAGTGGGAATCAGGTAATTGCAAATTATTGCTCTGATTAAATAGATGGACAAGCAGGGATGAGGGAATTAAATGTATAAACTCAGTGGAATGGAGTAAGAGGGGAGGAATAAAACAGTAAATACAAAGAAATTGAAACAAAACAATGAGAAGAAGAAGAGAATCCAGAGTTAAATTAGAAATTATAAATCTCTTTCTTGTTATCCCACTTGTATGAACAAGGTCAACTAAATCAACAGATGAAGATTCTCTCTATAAGGACAAAAGTCATTTTATTTCATAACCCAGACTGATTTACATGATATCTGCAAATGTGCAAGGTCTCGTATTTACATTATATGAGCTTAATTCTGAGTTCAGCAAATAGGATTAGAAGATCGATAGGGTACAGCATGCAGATGTGCATAAAGTAATTAATAAAGTAAATATTAGGCATTAAAATTTAGTACTGACATTTTGAAAAAGAGCACATAATAATTTTAAATTCTATATGAGTGTGCCACTGAATTCTTAATGTTAGATATCTGAAATTTAAGTGTAAGACACCTACTGTATAAGGGAATGAAATACGATCTTGAGAAAGGACAAAGAAAGAAGAAAAAATATAAAGGCAAAGGTGTACAGATACAGAAAAAAATGAGATTTGAGTAAGAAAAATAAAATAAGAGAAAAAGAAAAGAAGGGAAGGGAAAGAGGAGAAAGGGAAGGAGAAGGGGGGAGAGTAAATAAAAATATGTTTCTGCAATAATACATTTGATGCTAAATACAATTAATTACAAGTATTAGGCACATAACTAGTTTTCCCATAGAATCAAGCTGAAGGTTAAATGTCTCTTATGTGCCATGATACTTAATCCTACTTAGACCGAATAAGTTGTTGAGAAATAAGTCTATCAATCAAACATAATTCTTGAACAAATACCATCTAAAAGCACTGATTAATAATTCTGTGCCTAAGTTGTTGTTTTTCTTCTTCTTTCAGCTTTTCCCGGTTAGGGGTCGCCACAGCGGAACTCCGGTCCGCTAATGATTGGCAGAAGATTTTTACGGTGCCGAGGTGCCAGCTCGACGCCCAACCTAAAGGCACACCCTATGCATGTCTTTTGAACACCACTCAACTGTGGGGAGGACAAAAGCATTCCTCCATTTAGGAGATATTCAAACCTTACTGCTCAGTTAACCATATTTGTTAAAAATAGTCAGAGTCACAGAAATTCCTGTCAATGAATAATGTACACTTTTGGCTTGTAGGAAAACTACAGACTCTGCAGATCATAAATATGCTTGCTGAAATAATCATTTGTCAAATATTTCTACATGGATATGTTAATGTTAATGAGGAAAAGCGGGAGCCTCACATGGTGAAGGATTGCAGAGATGCAATGGGGGTCAGCATCATAGGTGCTCTCATCTATGTCAGAGTATCCGTCGCAGTGCTCCACAGATTCTTATTTGAGTGTTAACTAGCCTGTTGTGATGATAGCAGCTGACCACAGCACACTGTGCAGCGTTGTGGTCCTTTGCATGTCTGATGTCACAGGACTGCATCCTCTCACAGTGTACGCAGTATAATGTGTTGGTGTACTTTAACTTAGTTTCCTCTGATAATGTAACATATGCATAAATTACAGAACAAGAAACACAAATTTGGCAAAACAACTGAGAAACAAAAAGTACGGGTGGTGGCAAGTATGCAGTCAAAGAATAAATTTATTTGAAGCACTTTTCGTCAGCTCCAACATCAGCTGTTGGAGCTGACGAAAAGCGCTTCAAATAAATTTATTCTTTGACTGCATACTTGCCACCGCCTATATTTTTTGTTTCTAAATTACAGA
Source organism: Protopterus annectens (assembly GCF_019279795.1). Taxonomy (NCBI): domain Eukaryota; kingdom Metazoa; phylum Chordata; order Ceratodontiformes; family Protopteridae; genus Protopterus; species Protopterus annectens. The sequence goes on along the minus strand of NC_056730.1, from coordinate 755,482,676 downwards.
ACACTTATATTGTCAGGACAGGTGCTAAACACTCAGTAATTTCATTTAAGGCAGCCATTATACCAAATAATCCCCACATTGCACATTCATGCATGCATATCAGAAACTTCTTTATTGGATAAGACAACTGTGTTTGCGTGTGGTCTTGTGAAAAATTCTGTTCACTGCACAGACTGTTGCAACATATACAGCCCTACCACATAATCATTTAGCCATGGTGATGTGATAGTAGATCAGTTGCATTCAGAGATCATAATCCCCACCCTTTCACGATTACCAGATTTTGACTGAGTGCATATCTAATGTTTTACTAGAAGGGAATGGCAGCATTTCTGCCCAAAATATCACATTCACCTTATTTCATATGCTCAAGTACTCCATTCTACATTCCGTCATTCCTAGGCTATGACTGCATTGGTAGACAAGTGAAGTCCCACAAAATATCCCCAATTACGGAATTGAAATCGTGGCCTAATTAAAAACACTAGTCTGCATATGCAAAACTAGCATTCTCTATATCTTTGGTAGTGACAGAGAATAGTAGCCTTCATCATGCCTAAAGTATCCCCCATAGTACTGTGAGTCAAACATTTATTTATTTATTTATTTTTATTGCTTTTACTTACCAGGAAAGTCAAATTGGCCCAATACTCATTTTCAGTGGGGGCCTGAGGTGAAAGGCTACAATGTGTAACAACATATGTACAATGTACAAAGAAAGAGTGACATTAACATTTGAAAGGTAATAACATAAGCACAACATTTTTAAGTACAGAGAAAACTGCATTTCAAATTTGGTAAGGTATGCTGGCAGCTAATTAGTTGCAATTTTTCAACAGAATGCAAAAGGTCTTATAAGAGATATAGTGTTGATATAGTTGGGGTTTGGAAAAAGAAGACATAGATACTTGTGAGTGTAGGATGATAATCAAAGAGAGTAAGTTATAGTTCAGGTAGGTGAAGGATATAGAAGGAATTGATAAAGGGTGAGGATGAAAAGGGTTGTTGTGATGAAAAGGGGTGTTGTTATGAAAAGGGCTATGTGGTATAGCACATTTGCAGAGCCAGGACTTCAACACACTGACTGGGTTATTCCTTCAATTGGGGTCTGATTTTATTTGTAATTAACTGCATACTGAACTGTTTAGTTAAGTATGCTAAACAGAACGCCAAGTAATACAATTAAACAACAAATGACTACATACATTTTATTTATTTATGTATTTAACATTTGTTTACCAAGATGGCCCAACTGGACAACTAGTGTCTGTTTTCAGTGGAGTCCTGGGGGTAAAAGCCCCAGAAAAAAATTACAGAATATAAACAATATATATAGCAATAACACATATTACAAATGTAAAAGGTTAATACAGTAATACAGAGGAATTATATACAAGAATAAGTGTACTACTCTATAGTCAAGTAGCGATTATAGAATACTATAAGCATGCAAGCAATATTACAATATGTACAAAGAGAGGGAAACAATTTTCTTTAAAATTTAATTTTCTTTTAAAACATACTATAACATACTAATAAACTGAATTGCAGTGATGAAGCATTAAGTCCTTGCCTGAATTTCAAACTGTACAGAAAAGGATAATCAGGCATCTTGTTGATGTCTTTTTTGGAAGTATCCCCAGATCTTCTGAAACACACCAGAAGAGCAAACAGTTCTCATAAGCAATCCACTTTTTCACTCTTGTATGACCAGGCATGTTATTTCAGAGATAAGAACATATAAGGAAGTCATAAGTACTTAGGAGTGTGTGTGTTTGTGTGGGGGGTAGCACAAGTATGTGTGTGTGTGTGTGTGTGTGTGTGTGTGTGTGTGTGTGCATGCGAGCATGCGTGTGTGTGTGTGTGTGTGTGTGTGTGTGTGTGCGTGCATGCGTGTGTGTGTGTGTATGTGTGTGTGTGCGTTTGTATGTGTGTGTGTGTGTGTGTGTGTGTGTGTGTGTGTGTGTGTGTGTGTGCGTGTGTGCGTGCATGTGTGTGTGTGTGTGTGTGTGTGTGTGTGTGTGTGTGCGTGTATGCGTGTGTGTGTGTGTGTGTGTGTGTGTGTGTGTGTGTGTGTGTGTGTGTGTGTATGTGTTTTGCTCTGTGTTGTGTTTGACACTCAAAACAAACATCTCTGGAGCACTGTGATGGATACTCTAACATAGATGAGAGCACCTATGATGCTGACCCCCATTGCATCTCTGGGATACCCCACCATGCAAGGATCTCTCTTTCCTTTGTTAACATTAACATATTCATGTGAAATGTTTGAATGGACTTGACTATACAAAAAAGGAGGATGCAAGGTTTAGGAGTTTCTGTCCCATACAAAATATTTTGAGAAGAAATTTGTCAGATTAATTTTGCACTGCACATTGTGTGTAGATAAACTTTTCTTTGGTGAAACAAAGAACAACCTATTATAGATTCAAAAGAACATTCTAGCCATGCACAAACAAAAATTAGACAACTGTGTACAATTCTGAGTCTATTCATTAAATATTAATTGTCCGAATAATAATCTGATGTGTATAACAGAGGCAATGCACTATTTTTGAAAATATATAGATCAGAAGTAAAAATAGTAAACATATTTTCATGCCTCAATACCCTCTAGCACAACACAAATCCCACAACACTGGTAAAATCAATTTTAATATTGGTAGATCTTGAAAAATATTGCTTTTAATTTTTAAACAAGTGAATGCGCTATTCTTATGAGAAGAAAAAAGTAACATTTTATTAAAAAGGCAGATGAAGGGAAAACAAGTCTGACATCTCAATGCAGCATCTGAAATCAGACGTACAACTTTTGAACTTGTCTCAGGCTTCTAAAAAATCTATCAAAAAATAACATAATAGCAGTGAATACAATACATACACGATAAGTATGAAATTACTAGTAGCTTCCTTATTATCAAACAATGATAAAATAGTAATTTGTGTTCTTCCAAGAATACCTAAGAGTATATAAAGTCTACAAAGGAAGGCAGGTGATTTCACATTTCAGACATTAAACTAACTACAACAAGGAATGAAGTAATCTGTTGAGACAATACCCCATCCTGCAGCATACCAGCTCTGAATTTGAAAGGAGTAATGCAAATGTAATGTTGTCACATGAAGGTATACCAAATGCTGGACCAGTCCAGTCCTGGTTTAGTTTTATGTCTGTTTTTATATTGAAAGCAATCCTCTGCTGGGCAACAGTGGCAGTTAAATGTTTTGAGACCATAGCATCCAGATCCTGAAGAAATGATGGGTCTGACCACCACAATAAAGGTCACTTCAAAACAAATGGCTGCATAATCTGTAAATGTGACAATAAAAAATGGAACCAATTCTATTGCTGTTATTGGTGACCTAATACACTGAATATGTCTTATCTAGAGTTGCATATGTATATTTTTAATCTTCAAGTTAATTATTCCTGATTTAGGGTTTCTGAGCATTCCATGGATCTCCACTTGACATTACAGTGTTATAGTGTATAGTTGAGCACTAAACTAAAATTACTTCCCAAAATTATTTGCAAGGCACCTTGCAGAAAAATGTGTAATGTTCCTATAAATTTACTGAAAAAAACAGTGTAGTTTATACTGGGGCCACAAGTAAACTGCATAATAACATAACCACCAGGTGTCTTAAATTTTACCAGCAGCCATACCTTCTATGCACCATGTGGAATTTCCAAATGACCAGTCCAACACAGGATTTATTGAGACTGTGACACTTCATTTAACAATTTTAGCTAAGCAGCTAAATACGTTCCTTCCACCCAGTGCCCCAGGTAACATGCATGCCTAGATTCTGCTTTTTCCTCTTGAATGATTGCAACATGAGCTTAATAGCTACCTAGAAATCATTTATGTGCTTGCTTGTTAACAGAAATTATTAACTCCCTAACATTCAAAGAAACAGTATAGTCACACTAATATAGTGACTTAGTAAACACAATTAACAGTTGACAAATAAATATTAAAGTAATTACAGTAGAGATTTATCCAAACTAATTGGGACCTAAGATAATTTGGATAATCAAACTGTTCAGATAAGCAAACATACACTGAACTGGATAAAAAAAACTCTAAAATCATGTTTTTTCTGCATGCAGGGAATACACTTTTCAACCTTTCAGTAATTCCAGTGGACAATAAAGAATATTTTTACACATGAGCAGGCTGTGAGCTCAAAAAACACTCACAAGTAAATATGTATCTTCTTCTTTCGTTTTTTCCCGGTTAGGGGTTGCCACAGCAGATCACCTGTCTGTTCATGATTGGCAGTGGAGTTGCCAGCCCGGTGCCCAACCTTTCACAGAAGGCACACACTCAAACCTAGGGCCAATTTAGAGTGTCCAATCCACCTACAGCATGTCTTTGGGAGGAAACCGGAGCACCCGGAGGAAACCCACGCAACCACAGGGAGAACATGCAGACTCCGCACAGAAGGCACCCCAGCCGAGGATCAAACCGGAAAACCTCTTGCTGTGAGGTGACAATGCTAACTACTGCACCACCATGTTTACATATTCAGACTTTATAATTTTTACTACTGGAACACCTTCGAAGGTTGTGTTCAGATAACTGACTTTTTGGATGATCGATGTTCGGATAATTGACGCTCTACTGTAATACAATAAACATTAAGCTTGCCCAGAGTCAATGACATAGTCTGTGATTTTGTTATATGTGTTGGTAAAACATGGTGGTCAGCTGTGACTTCTCATTTGTGGGTTAGGCTGGCTACTCTATCAGTCTAGGCATTTAAGATGGAGCCTGCCTACTCCTAGTCAAATTAGGGGATGGAGATAATGGTGGGGCCATATACTTCTGCATATACATTTGCATGCCTTTCTTCATGGATACAGGCTGTAAAGAGGTGATGAAGCATGATCATCAGTCTTTGCGGTCTCCGTACCATCTGGACCAAAATTTTACATGCCTGACAGAATCCTACACATGTTATAAGTAGATATAGTTCAAATACAAAGCTGTAGTGCTATGGAAACATGCAGCAGGTCAGAAGGATCCATAGCTGAAGTGTCCATATTATCTGCACTACTCAGACATAATATGCAGTGTAGAGGGTGTGAAAGGAACAGCAGCAAATTTATCTGGGTATTTTCCAAGTTTAGGGCACACCACTGACTATGTTAAAGACATTCCAATAGAAACAGGCAATAAACCTTTGTAAAGCATATTCAGAAGTTTCTATAAAAACACAAGTGAAACAAATAGGATGCTACTTAATTTAGAGAAGTATAACTGAAAACTGAAGACTGAGTCTTCAGTTTATATCTAAGACTCACAATGTAGTAGATAACAATGGTACATTTTTGGCCATAGGACATAGGTGTCTATATGCAAATGGATATCACATGCTAAAGCAATGATACATTGTGAGATGCCATAATATACCTATATTAAATCTGTAAGACAAGAAAGGAAGGGAATGAACTTTAACATGCTATCTCTGCTTAAAGCATGTGTTTATAATGACAAATCAGTTTTAAACATACACTATTGAAGTGGTAAGCAACAAGAGAGTCATAAATCACATTATTTACTGTAATGTAGTTACATGTTTCATCAATAAGGGCTTTAACTTTATTTTCTGGTCAATATTATATCACTGGACAAGATTTCAAAATACACTTGATGTTCAATACTTTGGCTTGGTAAATGCTATCTCAACACTACAACATGAAACAGTTCCAGTTAATTCCTAGCTTATACAGTACTCTCATGTTGTATTCCACCAAAACATTATGTAATTTAAATATGGCACTCAGCTATGACTCAAGAATCGATCAGTAAGACATTAGGGACTATAACCTTTAAGCTTTGAACAGAAGGATAAAATTACTGGAAGATAAAATGAGACAGAGGGCTAAAGTGATCTGGAAATATAGTAAAATGGTCGAACAGTTGGCCAGCACATTACTGGGCATTAAAATGAACCAAGGATACCATGAAAATATCCACAGAGACACAAAACCAGCCTTCTGACATCATACACATAATGACAGCAAATTTGGTTGTACCCTAACCCCAGAGTTGTGAGGCAGTGATATTATAACCACTTATTTATTATGCTGCCCACCAGACAGGATATGGTCAGTGGATAACAACAGTGAAGTGAGGTAGACCTTAACACTCTAACTCATGATTTCTGACAAGTAATTGTCATTGCCAGAACAGACCATACTCAGCTAAAAGAAACAATGGATATGTGGACACCTTCCTTCCTTTCACAAGGGGTGCTGAGTACAAAGTTCCTGCATAACTTCTTTGTTTTACTTATTATTACCATTTTAAAGTGGACAAGTACTGATGTATTTTCTATGGCCAATACAAAGATCGACCGTTTTCAATACATAACCATTTTTGCCCATGCCAGTATATAGTTATCAATAAGTTAATTAAGCAGGCAAAAGTGTTTATTGTGTATATTCAATGAGACACTTTCATGGTCATACAGTTTTCTATGCAGTTAAATAATTATCAAAAACTAAAAACTGGAAAAGTATTAGTACAGGTTCCTGGAAGATTTACTTGCAAAGTTAAAAAGTAGTTTATTTATTAATGTGTTTTGAATGTAGATCATTCTATGTGGGAAGAACTAAAAGGGAGTTGTATAGAAGGATCTACAAACACAATTATGCAATTACACATGGAGATATGAAAAATGCTATGAGCAAACATTATAGTGAAAAGAAATGTAAAGTTAATTTTAAGTGTATAGTATTAGATGTTTTAATGAATGAACACAATATTTATTAATGCTGAAGAAGAATTAAGCTGGCTAGAGTATTGTTGGCAAGTGAGGTTAAATGCATGTTTCCCCCAGGATTAAATAATAGGGAGGAATTTGCAATGTATTTGAGAAGGAAGGAAGTGGTTAAAAAACTAACTTAGTTTTAAATTAAGTAATGCGATTATTTAAACTAAGTAATGTGATTAGTTCTTTTAAAATTGTCATGTGACAGGTTAATGTGTATTTAAATGTTTAATGAAGTGCTGAAGCCTTAGTCTGAAGAAGTCTTCGCTCGAGGAGACGAAAGCGCTAACTATTGGCTTTGTGTTCTAATAAATTTTGTTGGTTTTACTGTACTGATACAGCATCTATTTTATTTTCATGATCTGATGACAGCTCAGGTAGATATTAAAGATCCCTTGGCATTTATTGGAAAAAGAGCAGAGTAGGGGTTGCTTTATAAATATATATATATATATATATATATATATATATATATATATATATATATATATATATATATATATAAATATATATATATATATCTATATATATATATATATATATATATATATATATATATATATATATATATATATATATATATGGATCCATTTTACTTGAACAACTTTTTAAAAAGTCAAAATTCACATGATCAGGACCATTTGATCAACATTATAAATGATCAAACATCCACAAAAAAAGCACAAGCAACATTTCCCTGGACCCCCCCCCCCCCCACACACACCCTCTGCTAATGATGCATACTAACCCTTAGATCACAATAGTGGAAAAGAGATACTTTTCCTGATCCCCACTGTTGTGAAATCTCAGTACAATTCATTTGACTTTTGAAAATGTTGATCGCATGGTCTTGACAATGTGAACTTAGACGATATAGTAAAACAGATGCATCATAATACATCAGATCCTTCCATCCAATTCACTTTACTACATTTGCAACATTTATAACAATTTAAATATTTTACATCTTCAATGTCACACATTCTAAAATCATTCACTCTGTCCACCATGAAGTATTTTTGGTTTTGTTATTATGCAACAGCTCATCACAACCTCTTTTCCACATCACCCGTACTGATACCATCAATATCATATCCCATATGTCAACTTCACGTTTTTCTTTTTATACCATTCCATACAATATTATAGCCATGTTTAAATTTTGAAACTCTTCCAACTTATACTAACTTTGATTTTTTTTTACAACAGCCTTCATTCTTTTACAATCCAAAAACAATGCTTGTCTCATTTTTTTTCTATGCTCAGTTGCTTTATATTTCATATTATTTTTTGCAGGAAACTTATCCAATAATAATCTCCAAAAAATCCATGCAATTCTTCAAATTTTTCCCTTCCATTTTTTATTTATATTTTAACATTGTACTTATGATGTTTCACAGATGTATTAAATACTATTTCTCCAATATGTTATACAATTCTCTTCTAATTTTTAACTTTACCAGTTTTTATTTCCCATAACTTCATCGTATCATCTTTTCTTTTTTTCATTTTCTCCTCTTTTCTTACTTCTTTTCTTATATTTTTCATTTTTTAATCTCTTCATATTTCACATACAGCATTTCTCTATCAAACTTTCCTTCTCCTTATTGCAGTAGACCCAAATGGTATATAAATTTCAAATATACAATATTTTAAAAATAATAAACCTCCTTCTTCTTTTTTTATTATATAGTTCCCCACCTATATTTAATTTATGAGGGGTGTGGGGACAGAGAACCCCACATGGCGGGTGCAGCGGGGCTTTCCCCCCTGCCAAAACCTAGTAAAAAGTGTGTTTGTTAGTTTGGTCTTGTTATAGGGGGAGAGGATGATATTTACATGTGTGTTGTAGTTTTCAATCTTATGATGCAAAGTTTCAGTGCTCATGAGTTTTTGTTGTTTTGGCTTTTGATTATATGGTCTCAGTGTTTTGAGTTTCAATGTTATGACAATTCAATGTTTTGAAGTTGACCCATATATATATATATATATATACATATATATATATATATATATATATATATATATATATATATATATATATATATGTATACACACACACACACACACACACACACACACACACACATATATATATATATATATATATATGTATGTATATATATATATATATATATATATATATATATAGATAGATATAGATATATAGGTTTACCTCCATTTGTTCGGACATGGTATGTGAGATCGTGCTTTTGTGCAACTCGACAGGGCAAATTAAGGAAGACTTCCAAGGATAAATGTCAAAAATGGTTTGACGGAAAAACATTTTTGACATTTGTCCATGGCATAATGGATTTGCATTATAGCCATTCGAACCTATGTGAGTGGAGTTGCAGTTTTGTGCTGCTGTCCTTTCGATGCAATGCACGTCGGACAATGGGCACACACCTTAATAAAGGTAAACCTATACATATATATATATATATATATATATATATATATATATGTGTGTGTGTATTATATGTCTACTATATATATATATATATATATATATATATATATATATATATATATATATATATATATATATATATATATATATATATATATATATATATATATATATATATATATACAAATGTATGTATACTTCAAACTTTTTCTATCCAACAGGTTTATATACATATATATCAATATTACCCATACTTAATTTCCATTTCTTCTCAAGTTACATATCATCACTCTTTGTGATATTACAATTATTACATCCAATAATCATCTTCTCTTATTAACACCTCTAACTCAGAAAAATTGTGTATCCTACTGAACATGCAATGTCTTCACCATACAATTTAATTTTTTTTCTTTTTTTCTTTGCAACACATCTCATATTTTTCTTTTTTCACAATCAACAGCAATTAAATACCTCACTTAATTTCAAATGCTAATCAGATTTAGTCCCAAATTGCCTAAATCACTCATTTTTCATTTCCTTTTCTGCATCATTTTTCTACTGTTCTTATTTTTCTCTTTCTTCTTTGCACAGTCCCTCCAAAAAATTTTACTTCTTTCTGATCTTGATATTTCCCTTTTTTCTAAGATAACATTTTCCTATCTTCCTCTTCTTTACTTGACAACTCATCATACATATTTTCTTTTCATATTTGAATATCTTCTACCATAATACCTTGCCCTTCTTGTTTTTCTTCACCTTTGGTCATATTTCTGCCACTTTTTTCCTCACCTACATCAGCCATTGTACCTTTGTTCATTCTGAATATTGTTTTCTACATATTGTCTTTCCATCCTCTTAGTTCTTTTTTCATGTACTCTTTCATTCTCCATTACTTGACATTGCAAACAAAAATGGTGAGACTCACTACATTTGCTACAAAAACATTTACAGTTCCTAGCAGAATGGCCTTACTTCTCATATTGTCCACATCTTCTTCACCTCACAATAGAAACAGACCTTCCTTTGGTGCCAGTAGCTAATAGTTTGCTCTTATCCCGTTACCTATTATATTATTTGCAATATGCTGTAATTTTTCATCATGCTTATGAATTATAACCCAAACTGTCTATCTCCCAGTTCATAGAGTTCTATTAGAGTAAATTTTCTTTATGGCTCACACTTTATCACATTTTGTCAGAAAAAAATACTCCTTCAGATTCACTATCCTTCCATGTAGGACAACCTTAGTCCTGCATGGAAGCGGCCGTTTAGGAGCAGGACAGCAACTCACCATGCATATTAATGAAGGTTCACTGCCTGAGCTCTTAATCATACACGGAGCATGTAAGAGTGCAGGGGGCATGTCTGAGAGCAGAGCTCTCAGAATATACACGCCCCTGCAATGAAGAACAGCAGACAAGTCCTAAAAGAATGAGCGAGACCACTCATAGGTGTACAGATACCCCCAGCAACATCCCCCACATGTACAAGAGCAATAGTTAAAACAGCAAAATATAAAGATTTTTATTTTATGCAACAGATTAAATTTACCATAGGTGCGTGGGTTATACACCTTGTATGTATAGACCCCCCCCCCCCCACAGCCAAACACATCTGCCCTGCAATACAATACCAACTGTTGCAAATCCCATAACCAGGACCTGACACAACATGGGCACAAGATGTTAACAGTACTCCATCCCACCTATATGATGTCAGGCTGGTATCAGTAACATATCATGCAGTACAGTCTGGCTACCATAGGCAATGTACAATGTGGAAGCAATCAACACTCCTAAGATACATATACACAGAAACATATATGCAGATACATATATACAGATATATATATATATATATATATATATATATATATATATATATATATATATATATATATATATATATGTATATATATATATATATATATATATATATATATATATATATATATACATATATACATATATATATATATATATATATATATATATATATATATATATATATATACATATGGGTCTACCTGAGATGGTTGACAAGCCATTTGATCGACTTTCATTTGGTCGACAATTCATTTGGTCGACAGGCAGATTTGCCCCCCTCCCCAATGTTGTGCATCCCTGGAGTTGATATATATAGTTAGGGGGGTTGTGGGGGGCACAGCCCCCCACATTGGGGGGTGTGGGGGGCAAAGCCCTCCACATAAAACTGCTTGTTGACCAAATGAACTGTCGACCAAATGAAAGTCGATCATATGGCCTGTCGACCATGTGATAGGGATCCATAGATATACATATCTATATATATATATATATATATATATATATATATATATATATATATATATATATATATATATACATATACATATATATATATATATATATATATATATATATATATATATACATATATATATAGATATATAAGTAACTACACATGCACACACAGAGATATGTATAGGAAGATACATATATAGAGGGTGCAGACAATATGGAACAGCCACTATGCCTACAGTTGCCACCTTACCAACTGGACACTGTATGAACCACCCATACAAATGACAATCGTTGCCTGCAACATATACCCACAGAGAGGTCAAAGGATATAACACCACACACAGGTTTGCATATGTGGGAAATTTTTATTTGTGTATTATTACAGTTGTATATGCCATGTCATATATGTGTCTAGACTCTGAAATACATAAAAATTGACTAATGCAACTGTCAAACAGATATATTAATACAGTATTCTGGAAAGGATAACATATGTTGCTGTCCAGGCCAAGGCCTTCAAGTAGTACAACAGTAAAGACAGACTGGGCCACAGGATAACAATCAATCAACAGTAAGCAATGCAAATGTATAGTCCACCAGCCTCTATCTACACTCTGTACACAATCCCTAGGGGGTAAAGACCTCAGCTGACACAATGGGATGTATTTGTTACATAACAAGGCATAACTTAAACCATCACAATCAAACTGACAAACATAACAGTCTGTATGGCAGGAAGCAGTAGGTCTGCATTTACCCAAGGTGAATTGTATAGTAATGTTCATCCAGATACCTTAAGGCAGCTTACCCCTGATACCCCCTCATGTTGTAAAAGCCTAGGTTAGTTGTGGTGCATACCCCCACCCATAGACTGACATACAGGGCCATATAGCACTGTTACATACACTGGCCTCTGGACTGCATAAAGGCACACATGTATTGTGTAGATGAAGCCCACACATATATGGACCCAACTCCACAATATATGTGGGGGCCACAACAGCAGTGGAAGGATGGCAGGAATGGCAGCATGACATACTCACAGCCCACTACAAAACAATGCCTGACAGCATGTCATATGTACAAAGCCTCGTATGTAGGTGGAGGACAGAGGCTGGAACACAGGCCCATATGTGAAATAGTGTTGTCATACACTAAGCAAGTTGCTGGTGTTACAGGATAGTCTGCAACATACCCTTAGTCAGGAATATGAAGTTAGAAACACAAATAGGTGTAGCCATGTACTGATAGCACTCAACACACACACTGCCAGTTATATATCTGACACAATACCTGTGTGGTGGACAGATAAAACATAACAGGCACACCTCTGGCCATCAAGTGTATAGGCCCACAGTTGAAAGCTATGCAGACAGACTGCATTCCATGTTAAACTAGTATGTACATAAAAACCCTGTAACACTGGTGCTACACAATGCATAGAACAACACTACTCACACTCTGTCTGTAGTTTTGGAACCTCATGCAAATATGTAGCTGGCCTGAGTGTGCAAGTTCTGTTGTAAGATTTATTGTTATCTGCTGTCTGTAACACTGCTGACCACACACAGGAAGGATGTCCACCATACAGGAAAGGTAAAGGGACCACACCCACATGACAGAGGGATTTATAGTAGTGGGTTGCCATGACAGTGGTAATTGGAAGTACTACACAGCATGCTGCATGCAGGTAGCAAGTGGAGGACACTGATTGATGTAGAGGCCATCACTTGATCATGTGAATCACCTACAAAAGCCATGCTGCAGTCTATTCAAAGCAGCTCAATCCATTTACTGGAGAGACAAAGAGAGAGAGAGAGAGAGAGAGAGAAAGAAATTGGAATTGAATGTGAAACACACAAACAATCTAACAAACTAAGAAAGAAAACTGGCTAAAGGCCAAGCCAAAGGAGAACAAAAAATAAAATCCTTACAAGGACACTATCCAGAACAGACCTCATTCCCACAACAGGTATGTGAAGTATATATGCATATAATTGACTGTAGTACTTGGTCCATAATAATGGGATAGATGATGTGGAATTATTTATATGTGCCATTATGTGTTGTTGTAATGATGTTCAGCTGAACAACTGCTAAGGACAATATAGTCTGTTCCTGTGGGTAGTGGGCCATACCAGTCAACTGTGCAGAGCAGCACTGACTGAAAAGATGTAAGCCATCACAGTGTGTGTTGTGTAATGGAAAGGATGTATATTACTGTGGCCAATAGCTGGTGGTGGAAGTAATGCCATAATGATGGACACGTGAGGTCCACAGCCTACCACTTGCAGGATACTCAGGTTAACCTGTATTGTAGCATACTGGAATGCCATAGGTGTTTAATAGGGTTACCTGCAATCTGGCCCTACATATACCCCCCTAATGTTAGGCTGTGACCATATGTGGCAACTGCCTGTGCTGTAGCAAGGCAGAATAGTGCAGGAAGGTGTTTTGAGATTGTGAACCTGATGTCTGAATGTACCCCATATATAAGTATATATATATATATCTACATGTATGTCCACAGATATACAACAGATATACAAATACCTATATGTAGACATGTATATATATATATATATATATATATATATATATATATATATATATATATATATATATATATATATATATATATATATATATATATATATATATATATATATATATATATATATATATATATATATATATATATATATATATATATATATATATATATATATATATACACATCATATATATATATATATATATATATATATATATATATATATATATATATATATCCATCATATATATCTACATATATATATAGATATATATCTATACACACATGTTCATAAGTTCATAGGTAGGTACTAGGCTATCGGCCCAAGAGCCTAAGTAAACCTAGCCAACAAGGTTTGCTGGCTTACGCCACCCAAGAAAGTTAATTTCCAGAGCCACAAAAGTGAACCCCGGGGTGTATTTCCTATTTCCCATCCACTCATCAAGATTTTTCTTGAAGAGTGCTAATAAGGAACTTTGCTTGACATAGATGGGTAGCTTGTTCCAGAGTAAAGAAAGTCTCTTGGACAGGAATCTATCCCTCCAGCATGTCCTGTTTATTGTGGTGACAAGGTTTAGGTCCCTAGACAGTGTAGCTCAGAGGGACTGGGATTTCTTAAGGTGTAGCATGTCCAACAGCTCTGGTTTTAACATAGTTTTATATGTTAGGCAGAGATCTCCTCAGAGTAGGCAATATGCTACAGAGTAAACTTGGAGTTTTTTGAGACGGTCAGTGTACGGCATCTGTTTGAGGTCAGTAATCCTCTTTGTGAGGTACTTCTGTGGCCTTTCTAGCTGCTGCAGATGTCTTGTGAGGTACATTCCAACAGGGACGTTGTACTCTATAATGGGTCTAATGAGTGTCAAGTAGAGGGGAACAATGACCTCTTTTTTCCTGGATGAGAACCTTTTTGTGATGAGGTGTGCCACATAGAAGGATTTCCTGACTACTGTGGTGATGTGATTATCATAGGAGAGACTACTGTCCACCTGGGTCCCAAGGTCTCTTATCCAACATTTGGGATTAAGTAGACTGCCGTTTATGTGGTAGTTCATGGTACAGAGTTTTTACCAAAGGGGATGACAATGCACTTTTTGGCATTGAGCTTGAGGCCATGCCTCTGACACCAGGCATCTGTCTCATTGAGGCCCTTCTGTAGGATGCCCACATCATTTGGGTACTCGACTATGGCTCCTAGTTTGCAGTCATCCGTGAACTTCATTAGCCAGAGGTCTTCTGTGTTAACCTGTACTTCAGAGGAGTAGATACCAAACAGGAGAGGTCACAGGACTGAACCCTGTGGTATTCCACTTTTCACTGGTTTGAAGTCAGATTTGGAGTCTGCAACTTTTACAGTGTGGGTTCTGTCAGTGAGCCAGTTGGCAACCCATCTTGTGACATATGGATTTATACCTAGTTTAATGAGTTTAGCTATAATTCCAGAATGTGGGGATGGTGTTAAAAGCCTTGGTGAGGTAAAGATAGGCTGTGTGAACCACCTTATCCTCGTCTACAGCTTTGGTGACTGCCTCAAAGAAGTCAATCAGGTTCAAAAGGCATGATCTGCCTTTAACAAACCCAAACTGTGTGGGGTCCAGAGTCTGGAGGTTACCAATGTCTTTGTTTATGAGTTCCATGATGATATGTTCCATGGCCTTGCAAACCAGGCTCGTCAGGCTAATAGGGCGATAGTTCCAAGGATCAGTGGTGGTTCCCCCTTTGTGGAGTGGGATAACTGCTGCTTTGTGCCATTCAGTGGGCACAAAGCCTTACGTGAGACTACGATTGAACATGGTGCTTAGGTGGGGAGCCAGCTCATTCTGAAGTTAGTGTAAAATGCAGCCTGGGATGTTGTCCGGTCCCATGGATGCTGTGTTTTTGGTTTTAGAGAGTGCAGCTTTTACCTGCATAGATGTGATCACAGGGACTCTGCATTCTTCCTTTATAGATATGGGCCCTTTAGGGGGTGGGGGGTAAAGTTAGCACTGAACCTATCTGCCAGGATGCTGGCAATATCAGTTGGTTCTGTAATTTTTGTGCTATTCTGCTGTAACTCAGAGCAGATATGGGTGTTGCCATTGAGGTTATTGACATAGCTATAGAATGCTTTGTGGTTGCTCTTAGATCAGTGATGATTTTGTTTTTGTAGCTAGCTTTGGAGGTTCTTATAAGGGATCTCAGCTTCTTACTGAGGCTGACCAGGGAGCTCATCCACTCATGGGATTTTACTCTTTTTTACAACAGTTTCTTCCTTTTGTTGTAGAGTTTGTTTATGGCAGGGGAATCACCAGATTAGCTTCCTTTTTTTGGAGGATAGTTTCTTGGTTTTGTTTTGGATAGCACGATCCATGCACTCATGTAAGTGCTTATAGCGTGCATTTGTGTAGGATTCAGCAGTCGCAACTGTATTGTCCATCTTCCTGGGTATCATGAAGTTCACCACTTCTGTCTTAAGTAGCATGAAATTGGCTTTGGATAAATGTATTACCATGGTTTCCTTAATGGTGGGTGTGGGCGGGATGTGGATATCCAGGGTGATTAGCTTATGATCGGATCTTACCAATGAGGAGTTGATTTCAGGGGTGGAACACTGGTCACTCATGTTGGTAATGATTAGGTCTAGGATATTGTTGCCCCTGGTGGTGGTGTGGATAAGTTGATCCAAGGCACTGGAATTTATGAATTCCAGAAAGTGTTGAGCAAAGGAGTTGGTACAGGTGTAGTTTTCCAGGTTAATGGTGGAGTAGGTGAAATTGCCCATTATTAGGGTGTTTGATTGAACCCTAATATTTTCCAGTATATCAAGAAAAGAGGAGTGCAACTGTGGTGGTGGTACTGTGGTAGCTTTGTCGCCTCACAGTTAGACGTTGCCCGTTCGATTCTCAGAGCGTCTTCTGTGTGGCGACATGCGTGAATGGGCGTTCCTTCGTTGAAGGTTGTGCATTAGGCCTGGCAAGCCAGTACGTAAAAATCTACTGCCAATCATTAGCGGAATGGAGTTCTGCTGTGGTGACCCCTAACCAGGAAAAGCCAAAAGACACAAGCAATCAAGAAAAGAGGAGTGGTAATCCTGGGGCATGGTGGGGGATCTGTAGCAAGCTACAGTTTGGATTGCAGTTTTGCCCAGAGTTAGTTTCACTTGGATAACCTTGGATGCATTATGCTGCGCAACTAGCCTGGAGGTGTGGATATCCTTAATGAATATGGACACACCTCCGCTTTTGGTTTTCTGGTCCAGGTTAGATGTCTACATACATACAAGCACACACACACACACACATATATATGTATGTAAACACATGTCCCCTATATTACCACCACAGTGCTCCATGCTATGTGCGAGGGAACAGCACACATAGCAATACACACAGATATATACAGCTGTAAATGTGTGCAACATGGATGGGTATGTCACATGTGAACCCCTTGATGGGACCACATTGCTCTTGTCTGTGAAGTAGGGAATGGGAATGTGGGGAAGTGGAGGTGGTCCGGGTTGGGAGATATAGAGGATAGCCTACAGGGGTGGTATGTGACACACGTGGTGGGTAAACACCCTGGATGGTGTGTGTGGTCTGTGATGTTAAATCCCCATGGGCCCCAATATGGACACAATGGGAACAAGCCTTCCACTCACTGCTACTCACAACAGCACTCCATGTCCCGAAGGTGCCTGGCCTGGAAGCTGAGCAGGAGGAGCATGTGGACCCTGTGAATGTGTACTGGGTGCCTCAAGGTGATGCAGCACATCCCACATGTGTTTGTGGAGCCCGCTATGGAACAGACCCTGTACCTGACCTCAGGGGACAAGATCATGTCTGTGTGTGCCCTCAGGGGGGACAACATCCCCTGAGGTGGTTCCACCTGAATGTAGTGCTGGATCAGTACATGAGGAGGCCCCAGGGTGGGTCCCACATGTGATGTGGCCTGGTAACATGGGCAGATGAGTTTGGAGAGGTGGTTTTGCTGGCAATTATTCCCTAAACATGTTATTGTGTCACTGTTATAGAACATATCTGGGTAGTAATAGTCTACACAATCCCAGAACATGTCCAACAGCATGCATAGATATCCCCAATAACACAGAATGTCAGATGTGCAGCAATCACATAGCAAGCATACCACAGGCATATATGGAACCATAGTGACCCTGACAATGGCATGCAGGTGAATAGTCTGTAACAGGCCAGCAATGATAGTGTCCACACAGGGAACATAGCTACAAACACATAGCACAAAGTGTGGTACAATACAATATCTATCCCACTGGTAGATAAGCTGTAGCCATACCTATTGAGTTGTGTGTACAGTTTGTTGTCACTGATATGGGGGAGGGGGGTGACACAGATGTGTATTAAGAACTGTGGTAACCTTGCTGTATGAGTTGCTCAGACCTGTTTCCATCTTTATGTCTTTCAGGCAAGAAGTCACATGGATGGCTCCTTGCTTATGCAACTGCTGAGAATGAAATAGTGCTAAACTACTTAATCCAGCACTACCCTGTCCTGTTTGGCCAGGCCGCCCATGAGCAGCAGGAGCAGACCACCCTGTGGAACATCCTAGTTCACAGGGTTAATGATGTCAGACTGCACAACCGCAGTTATGAGGAGGTCTGGCATCATCATTCTGACCTGCTTCTCAATGCCCATCCGCATGCTGCTGCAGTCTGAAGGATCATCTCGCAACAGGGGAGGGCCATGCCATCCATCCCCCGACACATGTTGAGGTGCTCATCACCAGCCTCGAGGTATCTGCCCGTCCACACAGCCAACAACTGCCGGACACCATTGTGGAGGTGGGTGCTAACCACACACTGGCTGAGGAATGTGCAGGTAAGGCCACAGGGCACATCAGTAGACCACTGTTGCATATGCATCTGCATCTGTACAGGTAAATCATGCATATCTGACATGTCATATATATAGTTTGTTGGTGCATAGTAGTAATAAACAGATGTGCATATGTGATAGTATTGCGGACATGTACTGTTGATATACTGTAATGCTGCACCCACCCTGTAGCAATGCCACAGGTGTGGCCACTGACATCGCATCTTTCACCCTCTTATGTAGGTCCCTCCAGTATACCACCAAGGCAGCAGCCTGTAGCTGGTGAGTATGGTTTATGCCGATGCTTGCCAATACACACCTACCCTGAATGCATGCTGTACATGTGCACATATTGTTGCTGTTAAATGCACAACATCACAGTGGTGACCATGATGGGGTATTGGAAGGGTATGTCAGACTCCTGCAAGATAACTAACATCTTGTCATTGCAGAATGTGTCCACAGGGAGTAACATAATGGTGGGAGACATGACCTACAGTAGGGACATGTGTGAAACATCACCCATATACAGTGCATCAACAGTGTATATGCCAGTAGTACAATGGCAACTGTTACAGATTTACACTATGGCATAATGTATTACTGTGGTCCACATTATTAACTGGGACTAGGCTGTAATATATGGTGTTCATTGTATGGGACATTGCAAACTGACACACATGTGTAGGCCTTACTTGTCAAGCATCTGCAAAAAGGCTGACGGTGGGGAAGGGGTGTCAGCATGACACACGAGTGCACTCCAGCAGGGATCCTAAGGATGCTATGAATGGCTGTATCTGCACACAGTCAGGTTCAGGAACTGTGTCAGATGTAACCCTACTGCCACAGCAATAGTGATGGCAGTGTGTGAACCCCTAGGGATGTGCACGAGTAGACCTTGCAATCATGCAGATTTGGTGGACATGTGTAGGGCAGACTGAACATACACTGGCAAATGCAGATGGCCCATGCTAGTATACCCCTGCCAGAAGTAGTGACTGCTGTAGTACATATAACAATAGGTGCAACAAACCATCATGATAAGGGTGTGCACACATATGAACAAACAACCCACACTGTCCTGTTGCCTCAAAAAAATCTACAGGCATGAAATGATCCAAAATACTGGTAGAAACACAGGTTTATTACTCCAGCCAGTCAAAGCAGTAAAATAGCTTATAAAACATACAGAATAAATAGAACACAACTGTAGTGTATCCAACACAGTCAAGCACTTTTGTCCTGCTCTTGGACTTCTTCAGAACTGTGTTTGCTTAAACCCACTCCCTCTTTTATACTAACAATTGACTAATTAAAATTTGAATCATGTTAACCCTATGGAGTCTGTTAAAAAGTGTGTAGTAAATGTTAATATTTCTGTGAATTATAGCAGTGTTGTTTACTGAACTAGGTTGTTTTCTATTACAAAATAGTAGCCCTATGTTTCAATTCAGGTTTTATAGATACATTGTCATTGATGCCTGGGGTTACCGTGGCATTAAGACTCAATTGCTACCTAATTTCTGCCCTATCCAAGTTGTGTTTCCAGTTACTCCCTCTCAGATTACTACCAGTAACCTCCAGAATACCAAATAAGAAAGACTGATTGGGATTATTTTTAATGTGCCTGTACACAACATTATTTTCATCATGTTTTCTCACAGCATACAAATGTTCATAGATCCTCCTTCTAAAAGTTCTTTCAGTTCTACCTATGTAGAAATGTTGACATTCCTGACAAATAGCTATATATACCACTCCTTTCGTAATACAGGACCCTGTTGCTAATGTTATCTCCCTATCCCTTACTTCCAACCATACTGAGGTTCCCACTAAGATGTACCTACAATACACACAAGTTCCACATCTAGTTGTCCCTCTCACATTGTTCTTGACTTTAATGGGATGTTCCAGTAAAAATTTTAAATTGTAGTTAGTTTTAAAAACAAATGTTGGTTCTTTTCCTACTGTATCTAATATTTCCTCGTTCCCTTTAAAAAACACCCAGTTTTTCTTGACAATGTCCCTAATCTTACTACTTGTTTCTCCATAAGTCACAACCATGGATTGGGTGTAATCTTTCCTTGTGTTAATTTCATTCTCCTTCACTAAATAGGATCCCAGCAGGGGTTTATACCTACTATCCCACTCGCTAATAACTTGCTCACAAATGGGTAGTACAAATTCTAATGGGTAACCCCTTTCAGAGAATAATTTTACTAGTGTGCCCATTTCTCTCTTTACTATATCAGTGTTAGAACACATTCTTGCTACCCGGACCATTTGATTCTTTACTATGTTTCTTTTTGTGTATAGCGGGTGGCTACTTTTAAATTCTAAGTAATCATTTGAAAAAGTGGGTTTTCTATAAATTTGAGATTCAAATTTCTTGTTTTCATAATTCTTGTTAAGTAAAACATCAAGATAATTAATACTGTCATTATTAGAAGTACCAGTGAATTTAAAATATTCGCTTAAATTATTTATATATTCCATAAATTCTTCAGGTTTATCTCCCACCTTCCATAAAATAAAAATATCATCCAGGTAACGCAAGTAGTGAATCCAAAACATAGAAAAAGAGGTGTTAAAAATGTATAACCTCTCCCACCCATACATTACAAGATTCGCAAACAATGGTGCACAACTAGTACCCATGGCTATACCATTGACCTGACGATAATATTTTCTTTCAAAATTGAAATAATTATTTTTTAAGATGATTTCCATTAGTGTCATAATAAAGTTCACCATAGGATTACTTAATGATGTTTTTTCCACTAATACTTCATAAAAAAGCTCTAAACCAGTTTCGTGAGGTATCAAGGTGAAAAAGTCAACCACGTCCACAGTAGAAAAACTCAAACTCACTGAAAACGTATCCGGTTTGATTCTGCCAAAAAAGTCCCAAGAGTCCTTTAACACATGTTCTATAGGAACTCTCTTACTATTCTGTCCACAAAAACCCCTAAAGAGTAGGTAGAACTGTTCTGACAAGTTATAATCAACCTGTATGGGTGATCCCTGGTGTCCTTGTGGACTTTCGGTATCCCAAACACAACCGGAATAGTAGGGTTTAGATTCACCAGAAAACCATATACATCTTAATTTATGACACCTTGCAATAGTGCATCTTCTAACATCATCTGGATTCTCCTATGAGAAATATTCATTTCATTTTTAAAACACTTTGGTATTTCTCTTCCTGCTGTAACATGGAAAAAATCTTGTTGTTATAATCTTCCTTGTTGGCTATAGCCATCCCACCCCCCTTCTCTGGTTTCATGAACCTCAGTTGATCGTTACTTCTTAATTCCCTCAGTAAACAGCTCTCGTCCCTATTTAAATTAAATTTACTAGGCTAAAATTCATTAAAATACTCAAAAATCTCCTGTGAACAAACCTTATCAAAAGTTCCTATTAAGGGGTGAAGTGGCGGATTGAAACAACTTTTTATTCTGAGCCATTCCTTCTCCCTAGCTGTGTTGTTGTCCTTAAACATGTATTTTAGGTTCATTTTCCTTGTAGAAAGTTTTAATTCAGTTAATACAGGGCTTACATCTTCTTTTTTAGAGTGAACAAATGTAATATCTTTCATTAGTAAGGTGAAAATATTCTTATCAATATTAATACCGGCGTAATTAAAAATATTAAAACCCCTGTAAGACAGCAGCAACCCATCAAAAGAGCTTAGAATGTCTACTTCCTGCCCCACTTCATTAAGTGTTACTTGTAGCTGTTCTTCCTCCACTTGTTCTGTGGCAGGAAACCTTTCCACCTGGTAGGACCCTGCGGTAAAATAAATCATGGTTCCTATAGTTGTTTCTTTTATTTTGTAACCTCTCGGATCTTCTTAAGGGTGGGTATTCTTGATCGTACTCATTTTCCATTACACTTTCTTTCTGAGGATTGCCCCACCTGTTATGGAACATTTCAGCCCTTGAAACATTGTCTCCTTCATAACTTTCACCAAAGTAAGATTTTGGGAAGGGGTAAGCTGTTTGATTTCTATACTCATTCTCATCCCTAGCTAACTTTCTTTTTTTCCTTCCAATATTAATTTCTACTTGTTCCTCAACTTTGTCAAAAAACATATTATATTTCATGCCTGTGGATTTTTTTGAGGCAACAGCAAAGAGTGGGTTGTTTGTTCCTTGTGGCATTTTCTCCACTCTGGTCACTGGTGGTTTGGTGTGCACACATATACACACATGGAGTGTATGCATCATGATCAGAATCTGCACTCCTAACACATTCCATAGACACTGCATGTGAATGTACAGGACATATGTCACATATCAGGCTCATGTACTGTTAATATATGCAGTGATGTGGTCCCATGGCAGATCAAGGAAGGGTGCGTCATATCAATAAGGGTGTGTACACTCCCCATAGCCATGGTATGGTTTGACGGTTGTCAGTGTAATAATATTGGATTGGTCATACATGGTCCGCTGATGTTGAGATTTGTAAACCAGACTTCAGGCATTAACAAATGACATCTGTCCACATATTATCCCAGGTATGTGTTATTGAAAAACATAGGGGCTGTGAGCATTACAGCTGACATAACTGACACAGTACTACACATGCAGCAATGGGTTCTACACCTGTGAGGTTTGGTGCACAGTACATGGCAGGGTGCAGAACAGGTGCACAACAATACTGTGTACATAGGTGCAGTGGTATCCAGGGGAAGGGGCATCACCTACTAACACAGCACATGCATCACACACATGTATACTGTTGCTAGCATGGATTGACTACTGCTGCAATGCATGCTGTTGTGTACCATATGTTATGCATGTTGACAGATGGGTAATAGGAGGACTGTGTGTACTATCTTTATGCAACCTAACCTGTGTGTGTGTGTGTGTGTGTGTGTGTGTGTGTGTGTGTGTGTGTGTGTGTCGATGGGTGGTTATTTTGTCTGTAGGGTCACTCTGGTGAAGTGGAGGGAGGTTTATGCATGTAGGATGCATGTGTGCATGTGTGTGTACTTATGTGGGTGTCCATGTATGCACGTGTGATTGTGGGGTTGCTCATACAGCGGTACTTCCCTTTGGGATCATGCAGTACATGGACATGGACTGACACATGACACACCACGAATACTTGTTATGTATGTAATCACAGGATAGCTGATAGTATAATAAGATCTGTAGCATGGAACATGCATTGGGAGGGAAGGTAGACACCAGGTATACCCTTAATATTCAGCAGAGAGGTGACCGACAAACCACGTATGCAGCACTACAGATGCATTGGAGAATTACTAGACAACACCAGGGAGTGTATCCATATATTAAAGTTGTCACATGATAGGTTGATTGAGTAGCATATGTGGCATGTACTGAGCAATAATTACACATGACACACCAGTGTGTGACATTATGGAGTGAACATAGTAGCCCCTCACATATAGGGGTCAGGCTCACACTGTCTGGACATACACAGGGTGAGCACTGAATGACAGCAGTGAGGCCATATAAAACCAATCCACTCAGGTCAGGGCGGTAATGGAGTAACAGGTCTTGTGTTGTGATTACTTGTCTAGGCATTTAGAGGAATGATACGTTAATGAGTGGTTTTAATGAGTGTATGTTACCAAGTGTGATGCAGGATGGAGAACGCATGGGAATAAATGTGGGAC
Source organism: Protopterus annectens (assembly GCF_019279795.1). Lineage (NCBI taxonomy): Eukaryota > Metazoa > Chordata > Ceratodontiformes > Protopteridae > Protopterus > Protopterus annectens. Next base: position 755,458,159 of record NC_056730.1, on the reverse strand, counting down.
TGTGTGTAAAGTCACTGACAGGTATTAAGGTGGTGTGTGTGTGTGTGTGTGTGTGTGTGTGTGTGTGTGTGTGTGTGTGTGTGTGTGTACTGTTATGCAATGCTGTGCAGGTCTTAAAGTGCATTTCTTGTTTTCACCCACTGGTGGCTAGGTGGGTCAGGGTACCTCCTGCATGCAATCTGATGTTGGTGTCCATACAGACACTGAAGATGATGATAGTACTGTTGAGGCACAGGTGGGGTTGTCAGGGGCCGAAACAGTGCCATCATTTGACATCCCCCATTTAGCCACCCCAACACCGTGCACAGTGTCAGTGCCTATACATACCTCATCACCAATGGCCATAGCAGAGGGACAGCTGGTGGTTGTTGGCAGTGCACAGGAGAGCGTGGTATCCATGCCTACTGTGTCTGATTACAGCAGACATAGCCAGATGTTCAGCAGGGGACCACATAGGTAGGCGACCCAGGGTGCTCATGGTAGGGCTGCTGGTCATCATGCCCCTGGCAGTCGCACCACAACTGGTACCACCAGGTGCGTGTTTCAGGCTGTCATGGTGGCGCAAACACATATGCAACATTATACCAGACAGGGCCTGAGGCTGCAGAGGGCTGCTATCACAACTGTAAGTAACAACTTCAGTGAACTGTCTGGTGCCATCCGTGTTTATACCGACCTCATGGATAGACGGTATGGTGAGATGATGGGCCTCATCGACCGTGGTTTGTCTGTGCTTGAACATGTGATGAGAGTTGCGGCGATGGCTGCATGGAAGTAAGCCAGCAACAGCAACAGCTGGTGGTGAACGTGGACATGCTAGGACACCAAGGCGCTCCCATAGTGGCAGTACCAGCCCCAGCACTGTGGGTGGGTGTTGTCCACACCCTACCAGAGCAGGCCATGAGCACATGGTCCTGGTCAGTCCCAGGAGGGACCTGGTTCCAGTGAACATCTGTCATCATCAGGGGAGAGTAGCACATCAAGGCCTCTACCTGGACGTGCCCATGGAACTTCTGGCAGGTGCAGTCCATGTGTCCATGGCCAGAGGCAGTGAACTGCACACCCTGCCAGGTATGGTCTGCGGCTGTCCATAAACACCTGTATAGGGCAGCCACATGGCAGAACTGTGTGTATGCATACCCACACACTATACAAACACACCTAGGGTAATCCCATACCTACACACACCACATCACCATGCCCAGTTCACCTCATTACACCCCTCACCCACACACATGGTGTCAAATGTATGGCCCACCCTTGGCCTCTGGCAAACCAACAACACACCCTGTACATATGATGTTACCTGTGCCACATCCCTGTCATCCATAACATCAATGCAGGGACAGGCTAATATGATTCTGATGCACATGATGACTGTACTACAGTGTACCAAAGTACTGTGTTGTAACATGTTGCCAGGATTAAAGTTTAATACATACATGTCAGGTAGTGTAGCTGTTCAACAATGATGCATTATAGCTGTTTGTAGCACTGGTTGATTGTGGTCTCCATAATGTTATGCATTTCTGTTGTAGGTGTACATGTGTCAGCAGGAGGATGGTCTGCAGTCATATTCCACAACTGTGGTGATACCATGGCTGTGGCATATCTGGGGTACACTTGAACACATGTCACAGGTTTGTATAACAGTTATCGCCTGTGCCACATGGACAGGTGGCCCATTGGGACATGTATAATCTGCAACCTGATGTAGACCCACCCACATACACGCACAGTCTTTCTTGGCAACACTGGGACTAGACCTCCTACCTAGGTATGTAGTGCTATTGAAGTGTGTGGCTTTCATTGCACACACCACACAGCATTTAGGGTGAGGTGTGTTTCAGGTTACATGTTACATGCAGAACATCCCCAGACATGTACAGTATTCTAATAGGGGATGTAATGGTTGTATATGGACAATACATAGTGTGACATACCATCATATACACATTAACAGTAACATAGGCAAACACATGTCCAAGAGACCTGGGCCTATCACTGATAACTAACTTGATCATGTGTCCAATGTGTTACAGGTAGGCTGCACACAGCACATGCATTACTGGGCTGGATTGTGATATCAGTTACCTGTATTGTTGATGGTGACAGTGGCCGCCATAAAGTGGTACATGGGACATATACCGTGTGTACCTTGGTGTAATGACAGTGTACACAGCACCCACATCCCAGAGTGGATATTTACTCCCAGAAAACCATTATGACACTCTGACATACCCACCATCACACATTGCACACAACTGCGATACAACCCATTGTATATCCCAACAGTGGTACTACAGGGATATGCATCTAATGCACATGCCACATGCATAGTAAGGTGTTGCAGTGTCTTGCCTCACCCATGGGCAGCAACAACACTATCTGTACTACTGTGTGGCAATGGGTATTGTAATAGGAGTATGTGGCCTTGGAATGCTGTACCCTACAGATATACTGACATACATCCATACACACACTTGCCAGAACTCAATGGGTATCCCATGTCTATCGACCCATTTGTACAACACTGTTGTGCTGGTACTGCAAAGTTCATGTAGCTGGTAGGAAGAGGAGCATAACAGGGTACTTGTAATGTCCCATACAGCGGCAGCCACTACTGGCTATGGCAATGGGTGTTGCGGTGGTTGTGAAGGCCCTCAGGGAATTCCCAAGTATAGTTGTACTACCACACAGATGCTGCTATCATCAGTAATGCACACATACACCTGTGTCAGTACTGGGGTGCATTGCTGCAGGTGGTCATAGCTGTGTACCTAGCTATTGTCCATGGAAATATGGGCTGTGTAGGGGATGTGTGTACAGTGCTATCTTGCCACCTGCCATGTGGCAGCAGACAGTCTATTGACAGACATCACTGTGGTGACCCTCAGGGTGAGAGTGGTATGCATCAGCCAACCCTCTGGGAGCCTCCTGTGCATAGCCACTGAGGTGATCAAGATGACATGTATGCAACATGTATTACAACACATGGTTAGTGTCTGTGATGGAGACCTGTAACCACGCATATTCTGTTGACTGTGGTAGTGTAGTGGAGGTACCCGTGGCATGTGGTGCATACAGGGTGTTGTCTCCTATATGTGGCAGTTCTTACACAGCTGGGCAGACATGTCAGTGTCAATCAAGCTTAGGTTGCCTGTACATATCCCAGCTGGATACCTGCCATCTGCACATCTGTACAGGGACTGACAGTCATCAGCTTGGCAAGTAGCTATGCAGTAGCATGAGTGTGTTGACAGACAGACATCTGGCAACAATATGTATACCATAACTACATGTTGGAAGTCCTCACTAACATGTGCTGTACAGACTGTAGTCTACAGTTACATTCCACATGTCAGATCATTAGCCAGTAGGGGACACATACTGTGACATAGCTCACACACCAGGGACACAACAGGAAGGCATCAGATTCCAGCTATGTCTGCAGGTGTGTCTGTTGTCAGTACTACATTTAGCACTCTACTCTTGCCTAGGAAAGTGCTGTCAACAGTAGTACCACCATAATTCACTACATGTGACAGCACATACCCTGGGCTACTACCCCTTTATGTAATGCATTCACATGGATAACAATGCTGTGCAGACCTCATATACTTGTGTGTCCCAGGCATGACACTCACACTGTTTGCTGCTGTACTGACAGCACATAGGTGCATGTATTGTACATGGCATTACATGGTTCTAGGTTATAACATCGACAGCTACTTTCACGGACAACAGAAACATCGACACCACATAATCGACAAACCATAACCACGACACCTCACATGCCCGACAAACAAGTAACTGACAGTCCACAAACACGAAACCCCATACACTGCACACACCACAATAACAACCATCAACTAACAAAACACATCCCTATCCAAAACCACACACAGAACACAAGCACACCAAAATCCTCACAAACCCACACTAAACCTCACACACACAACTATGTACAACCCTAACCCAAACCCTTACCCTAAGGTCCGTCACTATCGCACACTCAGCTAACCCACACCCTAACCCTAACTCACTTAACCCGCCCCTAACCCAAAAATACTACTACCGACACTTACCTAACCCGCGCCCTAACCCTAACTCACTTAACCCACCCCTAACCCAAAAAATACCACTACCGCACACTTACCTAACCCGCGCCCCAACCCTAACTCACTTAACCCACCCCTATCCCCACAGACTGTCACTATCCACACTTACCTTACTCGCACCCTAACGTCCGTCACCACCGCATACTCACACAGCCTTCTTTCCAAGTCACTATCCCTGGCGTTGGCGTTTTCATCCGTAGCGTCGGTCTTCCGAATGTCGATCATCTGGCGCCCGCTAATCCGTTGTTGGTGATATCGGCTGTCGATCTTCTAACCTAGACCCCATTACATACACTTACTACAGATTTCATTACCCTGCTATGTTATCAAACTGGGTGGTGAGAACTGGTTTCTAGGGCTAAGCCATGCTTAGCAGGTATCAACATTGCTCCAATATAACAGCTAAGCTGATTTGCACACTGATAAGTGAAGCCTGCACTGTGTAAATGCCCGTACGTTTACCCATAGCTTAGCACCACTTAGCTTTGAGCAAACCCATGCAAACGCACTTAAAGCTGCTCAAAACTGCCTTAACCACTCTGTATCCGACAGCCTTTGTTCTGCCCAGCAACAAAATGAACAGTCCTTGCAGGTTTTGAACCCTGGACTTTGTACACTTTAGTCACAGCACTTAACCACTTGACCATGACCACTGTGATGCCAGCTGTTGTTTTTCCACTATATCTGTCAATAAACATATTGATTAGTATTGAGCAATTGCCTTTACTTCCACAATTGTGTAGTACTTGTTATTAATATGACTGTTGCATCACATATGTTGTTTTATCATAATTTATACATATCAGATACATATGGTAAGATACATCTGGGAAGGTATACATAACCGTGATGTTTACACATTACATGAATATGGATATATACACATACATATGTTGATATATGTTTACATGTACATATAAATGTATATTCATGGGTCTATTTGAAAACACCGACATGCCATACACTCCTGTCTGTCCTGACACATAATAACTGCTGGTGCAGAGGTCACATGGCCACATACTACCCACTAGTTAGTGACATACATATGTACAGCATCCCACTGCTTTGTCAGAAATACATGACAGTTATGGTGGCCTGACAGTAGTACATCTGGCAAATATCTGGACATAACATCACACTGGGTAATTACACTAATCTGCTAAGCATGTAACAAAGCACTGTGCAAATTACATGCAGACTGCCACAACACTGGCCTGCATTTCGTATGGGGGAATACATATGTACCTGCAAACATGCATGTCACAGCACAGAGTAATAGACACCTGTGTGAAAGTGCATACCCCCAACCAATGGGAAAACAGCCACAGCCACATATGGTAAGCTAGCTTAATATTACAGTATATGGACTGTCTGATCAACACCATCCTCATATGTGCTATTCACACACTAACCCTACATATACTGGTCTACTACACAGTGTGGTCCAATGCCTGTCTGTGGTATGGAATATGTGTGTGTTTGGCCCTACAAACATGGAAGCTGATAGGGTACCATACACTGGAGCAGCATGTAACATCAGATAGAACAGGACCAAAAAACAATGAATTCTACCACAGTCTCTACACAGGCCAAGGTACATATTCACAATACACACACTGTCAACAATCATCATAAGTACACAGACCTCAGTACTGTACATGCAGCCATAGCATGCCCATGGTATGTCCTCAAATATAACCCCTACTATACATAACTTGTGTAGCAGTCTATCTCACTGGCTTGTTATCAGATATGATGTAAAAAAATAATGGTGTACAGAACATATGCACCTCTTACTGCATGAAATATGTACAAAGGTTGACAGAGTTGTGGCTGGAGGCACAAACACTGGGCCAATATTGACATGTTGCTTTGATAACCTCATACATTTACTGTTGTAATAGGGTCTGTTGTGACATATGTCTTATGAGGGATATGAAGTCAGTAAATCTCATGGCTGTCACCATGTACTGACTGCAATCCTCACACTATGTTTCTGCAGTTCTCAGATAGGTGTTCTGTGAGTAACACAAGAAACAAAAGGCACCACACACTGCCCAGTCTGCAGATGACCTTACAGATGGGTGTTTCCTCAAAAACATAGCACTGTTATGACAGGCATTAAAACATGTAGACCAGCCATATCCACACACACCCTGTTAAACCGACATTACTCCAAATGCAGAATAGCAACACTTACATTCTGTAGTCATGTCAGGCACATCCCCCTCCTGTGTGTTGGCCTGTTTCCACAGTGTATGTTGTTAGAGGTAAATCCCAAATTCATCTGTGATGCTGTTTTCCAAACACCAGATCTAGGTCCTGCTCATAGTGAATGAAAAGGCCCAACACCAACATGATCTTCCTAGATATTGGAGTGTGTTTCCATGCAATTGGCCATGGGAATGTTACCACAGCTGTTCCACATGCAATCAGCTAAATGAGGGCTGCAATTCATGCAGAGGCCATCAGCTCATCATGAGCATCACTTACAAAACACAAGTTGCTGCCTAAGCAAAGCAGGTGTAGTTCTCCACATACCAGAGAGGGAGTGAGAGAGACAGACAGAGACAAAGTATGTCAGGGAGGGGGTGGGAGAGATAAACCTAAGCATGTTTGTGTCACACACCTACTAGTACATGGTTTCAAACCACTGACTGACTATGCATTGCTATCACATGTCTATGTAGTTATTGCATGCACCACATAGCTTACATGTTGTGAAGCTGTCAAAACATATATGTGATGGTGAGTGACATCTGCAACAGTGATATGGTAGTGATACGGTAGGTGTAGTACATGTGCCTGTCCACATGAACAGATGTCAGTGTCAACACAGCCACACACTCTCTCAGGGACTCACACACACTGACACACTTGGCAGGGTCAGGAATACACTTTCTAACTAGTTAGTTTGCCACAATACAGTAATGTGCAGGTATCACATGCACCACAGGTGTTATCTGGAGGTTATATAGGCAAAGGGTATGTGAAGGTATCTGACATCAGACAGCATGCTTCAGTATGCCAATGGGGGTTCTAATGAGTGTGAATGTGGTCAAAAGCATCATACACCACACACACAGACACAGGGTGCCAGTACTGACATGCATGCATGCATTGCTTCATGGGTGTGTAGTGGTTGACTATGCCAGAAGGCTATACAAGGCTAGGTAAAGGGTATACCTTGGCATCAGGCCAGATGACAACGGTCTGCAGTGTGGCTCAGGGGTATAGTGTCTGGATTGGCCCACACAGGTGGGTATTGTATTCACCATCCAGTCACCTGGGTAACTATTGTGTGTGGCCATTGCTGTGCAATGCGTGCCATGTATGTGTTCTTTAGTCAATGATATGGATGCTGTCTGGGATGTGCACAAGTCCCACATGCATGTACAGTGACATGTGGAACTGTACCTGGGGTGTCTGGCCCATGTTGTGTACACAGATTGCCATCATCAGATGTGCCAGTCCTGGCCTCATGTGGCGAGAACTGGTAATGGACAGCAGGTTGACCCTGCACCTACATGGATTGCATGATACAGGTATTATCTGGTGTCAGTGGCATCTGTCCATACAGGGCATGTGTTTAAGGCATGGTACGCCCTTTGTGGGTCACATTTGATGGCAATACAGGTGTTTCAGGCATCCAGTGGGGAACATAGTGAAGGCACACTGTCTGCATGCACGTGCCTATTGTACTGATGGACAGGGTGCCATGCCCTCTGTAGTCTACTGCAATCACACTATGGTTATTATCTGTGGGCTATATGCAGGGTACTACCAACATAGTGGTTATTGCCTAGGCAAGTGTGTTTGTGTTTGAGACATGGGTTGAGAGTGTTCTCTGGGTAATATAAGGGTTGCTAACTTTGTTTGTCAGGCCTTGATGGCACATGTATTGGTATGGACTGGCACCCCAGCCTCTTGGCTATGTCACATCTTTTATCCTTGTAAGGTGGACATCGTGACATATAATAGGGCCACCATATAAGAAATTTGCAAAACCCACTCCAGAATGAGGACAGCTGTTACACACTCACAGCCATCTCCATACAGGATACGAATGGCAAACACAGACACACACTTACCATGTCTGGGATTAGAACTCCTACCTAACTAGTTTATTACACTACAGTATTACACAGTTATAAGAAGCACCACGGACATTGCTGGAGTACTTCTTCTCCAAAGGTGTATTTCACTGGGATTGACATCAGCAGGCTTGCCAAAGTAGGGCATTTGAATTGTAGTGAGTGTGACTAGCCTAAAAAGCATTGTTCCCTGCACAAGCAAAGAAACGCACACACAAACATCCACATTTGCCATGTGTGGGAATAGAACCCCTACCAAAGTACTATATCACACTACAATATTACGCTGTTATAGGACGCACCACAGAGATTACTGGCCTACTACTTTTACAAAGATGTATTTCACTGGGAATGACATCGGCAGGCTTGCCAAAGTAGGGCAATGGAGGTTGTAGTGACTGTGAATGGCCTCAAAAGCATTGCACCCTACACAGACAAGGAATCACACACACAAGCATCCACACTTGCCATGTCTGGGAATAGAATCTCTACAAAACTACTAGATCACACTACAGCATGACGCTATTATAGGACGCGCCACAAAGATTACTAGGTTACTCTTGTCCCAAAGCTGTACTTCAAAGGGAATGACATCAGCAGGCTTGTCATAGAAGGGCTATGGGGAGGGTAGTGTGTGTGCATGAGACATAACCCATTCATCTAGAGGTAGACACACCACACTCAGGCACACACAGGTTTATATTCCGCAGGTACATGTATAGAACTGTTAGATGAATTCTGCCTTGTACAGTCATGTTGCAAGGCTAGCAATTGCACCTCAGAGTATGTAATGCTGAGGGATACCAGTAACTAATTTCTACAGTGAGTGACATTTACACATCATGTAGTTGCAGCCATTTGGCTGTGTGCTGGGTGGGGCACGTCTCATGATGGAAGGCTCTTTGTCACTGTCACGGTCTTCCATACATCTATGTATGTGTACTTTTGGCATATTATAGTGTGTTGCCCTTGGATATATGTGTGTATTCTTATCCAATGTGTGTGCAAAGCATGACTTATGCATACAGAGGAAGGTATGCACTAACTTCTGCAACTGTCAGATATGTATGGCCACTGTTGTTGGCAGACATGGGCTTCATTTCTTTAAGTGCGTGAGCATGCCCAGCATGGCCTTCTGTATTGAATGTGTGGATCCATTCCAGGTAGTTTGTACTCTAGTGCAGACCTTTGTGCTATACACCTACATGCAGCAAACTGTTTCTGCAGGATATCTGTAGATCAGTTGTCAATATGGGGTCACACTGTACAAGGGATAGGGTGCACTGTAGGTGATTGTGTCTGTGCTGCTTCTGCTACATGGTACTGGTATTAGCAGAGATATTCAGACATGTATACTGTTATACACTTTGATGTTTTATGTCCTCAAGTGCTATCAGGTGGACATTTTTGCTCACAGGGATGTCCTGGGGAACACATGGTGAATGCAGCTGTGTTCAGTATCATGGTCAAATGCCTACATATTCATGGAACGTTATGCCATTCTAGAAGGGGAGCTGCAGACACTTGCTTCTGGGTATGTGTATCCAGTTCAGCACGTTGGTGCATTGCTGGCAGAGGATCCCATCCATGTACATCCATCAACATGACAGTATGGCCTTATCTTGCTGTGGCAATACCTCACAGTTGTACAGATTCACACAGGTTACCCAAAGGCAGGGGTCATAAGTCAGAACATTACCCCTATTATAGTGTCTGGGCAGGTTTGTAGCCACCCATTTTTGTGTTTGCAGCCAGGGATAGCATGTGAACATGGCTGTGTCTCAGACCTTGCACATCTATGCTGCCCATGCTCCCACCCACCCCCTCTATTATTCATTCCTCTTCCATACATTATGCATACACTCTGATACTTTTCCTATAGTTATCACCTCATCACAGCTGTGTTTTGGTGTTGGTCCACAGTTCATGCAGTGGGATATGGTGGACATGTTACAGTGGTTTGTCCACATGGCCTTACATGTGGCTTATGTGGAGTGTGTTATGTTGTTATTTGGGTGTCCATGACATAACATACATTAGCAGTGTGGGTGAGACACAGACCTTTTGCAGAGACCTGTAGGCCATTTGGTGGCAATGCAGACCAGCTGAAGCAGTCCGTTGCATTCTGTCAGTCCTACACTCCCAGACTGCCACACAGTATATTCCCCTGGGGGTGACAGGGTAGGTGTGCTAGGTGTTCATGCCAATACTTTCTATTAGTATTGATCAGGTTGTGTAGATGCTGGCAGGGTGCTACTTACAGTTAGGAACACACCTGCATGAGACACCTGCACTGCTGCATTCTTTTGCTATTGCCATACACAGGTAGGGGTCATATTGTACCCATTCCCAATGGTAGGAATACGACCAGAGAGGTACCTGTGGGTGGTGTTTGGGTGAGCTGGGTGCATGTGTGCTATGGACACTAATTGCATCTGACTCAGAGATATGCATGGGGCATTCCAGTTATGGTGGCTTGTGCAGGGACATCAGCTGTTTCCCAATACATCAGTCCTGTCACCTTTGTGATCTACAAGTGTTCGGCCAGACGACATTGGTATTCCCTACTACAAGCTCAGGTAATGTGATGCATATCTGTATGTACAATTCCAAGGGTGTGTCCATTTCATGGTTACATTATATACTGTGTATGTCCTGGGTGCTTTTCCCTGTGTACTGCTTATACATTTAGCCCAACAGTCACGCCATGTCCATTGTCCATCTTTCAGATGGTGACACATATCACCACCATACATTTGCAATGGCTTACTTTTAGCATTGTTATACTGGGGGGATTGTCTTTGGCACTGCAGTTGTGAGGACTTGGCCCTGTCATTGGCAGTAGTGGGCAATGGCCACCAGGTCAAATCTCAACATGCATACATACTGACCACTCTCACACAATATGGAACGCACACCAACCTAACACACACATACCTGCATATTGTACAAATGCTACAATCTATCCTGTTACCTTGGGGGCACACCTGACTGTTACAACATGTGTACTTCTGATTGGGGAGAGGGCACACCAGACTGTTACTACATATCTAAATAGGAATGGGGGGCACACCTGACTGTTACTACATTTCTAAACAGGATTGAGGGGGCAAACCTGACTGTTACTACATTTCTAAACAGGATTGGGGGGGCACACCTGACTGTTTCTACATTTCTACACATGATTGGGGAGCACACCTGACTGTTACTACATTTCTACAAAGAACTGGGCGGGCACACTTGACTGTTTCTACATTTCTACACAGGATGGGGGGGCACACCTGACTGTTACAACATGTGTACATCAGAGCAGGGGGGCACACCAGACTGTTACTACATGCCTAAATAGGAATGGGGGCACACCTGACTGTTACTACATTTCTACGTAGGATTGAGGGGGCACACCTGATTGTTTCTACATTTCTACATAGGCTGGGGGGGGGCATACCTGACTGTTTCTACATTTCTACACAGGATTGGGGTAGGGGGCACCTGACTGTTACAATGTGTGTACATCAGAGTGGGGTGGCACACCAGACTGTTACTACATGTCTAAAATGGAATGGAGGGCACACCTGACTGTTACTACATTTCTACGCTGGATTGGAGGAGGGCACACCTGACTGTTTCTACATTTCTACATAGGTTTGGGGGGGCACACCTGACACTTGTACACATTTGCTATGACTGTACTGGTATGTCAGGTACTCCATTTCATCCTGTAGTCTAATCTATCATGCTGACTAGAGGCATATCAGTGTACTACAGCTCTTAGGTTTGATTGACCTACATATCAGTTTCTGATTTCCTACCCTTCATAACTAACATACCACTGCCTGACCTGCTGTAGTCTGTCTGTGTAGGCCTGGGGGTTGGTTACCCATAGCCATCATTCAGAGGCCTTAGTACAGGCTTTGTTTGTGTTTGTCTTGACCTGTCCTGCTTGCTGAGATTGTTGTTGGGTATGTGAACCTTCCTGACTGGCATGTGTGAGTCATATGGATACACGTGGCCCAGCACATTTCCTGCAGTGGGTTTTTTCACCACGTGTAGTACTGGCTACTGTGGCGACACCAGTATTTGTTACAGATCTCATGGTGCCATTATAGGTGTCTACTATCTGCTGGCATCCTATTCTGCCACCCAGTTCCCTGGCATGTTCACATCCACACCATAGATACAAGTAACAACACATACTACTCCATTCGGCAATTGGTAAGAAGAGTGACTTACCTTGTGGGTGTGCCAGTATTGAGGATGGTGCTGAAGAGCTGCCTATGTCAGATGCACATAGTACACTCCCTATACATGGTTGAGCACAGGGAGTGTCATGTTTGGCATCCCTTTTACTGTATGTGCGAGTCAGAGAGTGGTGTCATTCCCTGGGTGCCTCCTGTGTCAGTGTATGTGCTATGCGTTGCGTGTTTGCCAAGGCCAGGGCATACTGGGCATTCCTCCTTCTGCCTACTGGGGCAGGCTCAGGTTGTTCCTCCTCTGAGTCACTCTGTGCCTGTGCAGGCCTTTGCAATGGTGGGGGGCTATGTGGCCCTGCCCCATGCTGTCCCTGCTGCAGCTATTTTTGCAGGATCATATTGTGTAGCATGGCACATAAGATGACAATTTGAGTACAAGTAGCTGGGGAGTATTGCAAGGCTCCACTGGATGTGTCCAGGCACCGGAACCGTGACTTGAGCATCCCAAATACATGCTCTATTACAACTCTGGTCTGTGTTTGCGCATCACTATGGAGTTCTTGTTCGGGTGTGTGTGTGCATTTCTGATGGGTGTCATCAGCCACGGCTCCATTGCATAATCAACATCTCCCAATAGGTGACCATAAGGGATGTCCCCACTGGCAAATCTCTGGTAAAGCTACATTACATGCCAGATTGGGAATTGTGATAGCTTTCACGGCAGCAAACACACACATTCATTATAATGCCCTGGGCATCACACATGACCTGGCAGTTGATGGAGGGGAAGCCCTTGCGTTTTATGGTTGAAGAGATGCATATTGCTGGCCAATGCCTCACAGGTGTTGGGGAAATATACATGCTCACCGGCATGTGCTGACATGGCATCCAGGAACTGGTAGAGTATCCTGGATGCTGAAGCCTGTGAGATCCCTATTATATCTCCAATTGGCCTTTGGAAGGTACCTGTAGCTTCTATTTTTAGACCTACACATACCTTGGTATCCACTGGGATGGGTTCCCCTCTGTTAGTTCTGTGTGTGAGGCCTTACCCTTAAACAGCCGAGATCAGCTAAAAAAAAAAGTTATTTTTTTTAATTTTGCAACTGTTTCCATGCCAATGGCCATATATTGGTATAAAAACCCTGCAGACTTCACTCAATACAAACAACTGTGTAATCAAGTAAAGCAACTTGTCATCAAAAACAAACAAGACCACTACATTACTCTGCAAAACAACCATATGCAAAATCCTAAAAAGTTCTGGAAGCCCATAAACTCTCTGTTATACCCAGGCAAAAGCCATAATCCCTCCCCTGATCCAAACATGCTTGGCTTGCATACTTAAAATCTGACATCTGTATAACTAGTATTATCTATTTTATTGTATCTATTTTATTGTATCACCTGTTCTGTAATGTAGTGTTCTGTACCATCACTGCTTGATATCTGTATTTTGATTCTGTAGCTTTATCATGTTGTTTGCTTTTGGAGCTTTTCTCCCTGGGCCTCTACTAAAAACAGGCTCATCCTGGCCCAGTAGACCTCTGGTAAACAAATGCAAATAAATAAATAAATAATATGTTCAAAATCGTGCAGTCAGTTTTCTTTTCAGTTGCAGGGCAAAGTTCTTAAAAATAAAATCTAAGGTGATATGTTATTTTTTTCTTTTCTGTTTTACCCATAAACTTTTCTTTACCTGAAAAGTTGTAAGAGTTACTTCATAGAAATAATCAGACCCCAAATGATTCAAAGCTCTTATTTATCTTGAAGTAAATCCTATTGCAATATAATACGGTATATAATTCATGTCAATAATAGCACTAATTTTACTTTGGATTCTTATTGACAATCTTTTTATCTGAAGCTGCTGCTTCTTTCTCCTGTCAAACACTTCTACTCATTTTGTGCTTGCTTCATTTATGTCATCTGCAGTACCCAAGTACAGAGACATATTCTTAAGACTGATTATTCCAGCACCCAAATATGGCTCTGTGCTTTCTGTCTCTGTAATCTGCTTCTCTACATTACCAGCTTCATTATCTGATTGCTTCTGTTACACTCAATCCATTTCAGCACTACAGCTTGCATGATCTCCTTCATCTGAGCCTTCTTTCTTCATTACATTCACCAAAATGTCTGTATCCAGTCTTCCACTCTCCACCTCTGTAACTAGTATTTCATCTCTCTCTGATTCTCTCTACAGAAGTTCTCCTGCAACAATGTTTACTCCTTCCTCCATCGTGGAATTCTCCAAGCATTAGTGTCCTAGTACTTAGAAAGAGTAGGGGAACTTCCCCAGAACCTTGGACAAATTTCTTCTAATCAATATGAATACCACATTGGATCTCCACTGAAAAGCAGACATTGGTCTAGAAGGATTAATCCTGCCAACATGGAATAAATAAATAAAAAAATAGATCTTTCATGGCTCAAAAAGCTAGGCAAAGATTCCCATCCTGGAGTTTATGAAATTCTGAATATATAGAGATGGTTGAAAGTCTGTCTTGATAACTAAGGTATGGATAGGTTGGGGTCTTGGCTCATGATCATGCTGCCTTATGCAGAACCCCAGACAGAGAGAAATCAGTTATCACTGTGATTTCCCTGCTTACTAAGTCCTGCAACAGTGTGTCTCTGCTAGTTGCAGGTAGGCAATGTGGCGACAAGCTTCCATTCTACAATCTCGCACACTATATCCTCCATCGCCTGCTTGGTAATAAAATGTGACCTGCTGATAGTGTCACCAATGAGAGAAACGGCATCCCCCTCTGGTTATTGACCACAGGAGGGCACCAGGCCCACCTAACACTAGATGATCTCCATCACTCAGTGTAGAGGCAGAATTGGAGGCGTATCATGAGACAGCAGGAGAATGCAGGACAGGATGATGGAGCACTGCCACACCACAGGCACAGCTGTGATTGATACTACATAAAGAGCAACATAAGTGGTCAAACATTAAAAAAAATGCAGCAAATAAAAATATAGTAGAAGGGCAGTGATAAAAAAGGGAGACAGAAAAACAAAATAAATGATTATGCTGTCTGTATTTGATGATTCTCATTACAGTACCTACAGGTGGACTAAATGGCTGTTTGGTGTGTTACTGTGCCATTGGCCATAATGCTGCCTAGCTATAGATGCCATGTCCTACTGGAAGATCTGCACACAAGGGTGCAGTAGGGCAGAAACAGTTCATGGGTTCTTACTGCATGAGCAAATGCTAGAAATATGGAATGCTCATTTGTTGAACCCAAATGCATGAAACCACAGAATATTGAAGGGATGGATCAGCAAATTTTTTTCACAGGGAAAGAAATTCGCTGGGCCATTCTCCGGACTTTGCTATTTTCTTCACTGTGGTGCGATCTCGGAGTTGGTATATTTAAGGTGGGCGGAGTGGGGGGCACAGACCCCTGCATTAGGGGGTGTGGGGGCGAAGCCCCCCACTTTATTTTGCCTGTACATTCATTTTTTTTTTTTTTTTTTTGGATCAGCGAATTTTTTTCCCTGGGAAAATAAATCACTGATCCATTTATTGGAAATTTTGTGGTTTCGTCTATTTGGGTTTGATAATAGATCATTTGCTATTTCTAGCATTCAGTCATATAATATGAACCCACAGTTCACTTTGTTTGGTGTAAATTGTATCAATGTCAAGATAAAATCACTTTAGTTAGCAGATCTAAGAGACTCTCTCTGATGTCCTCCCTTCAGAGGAAATAAAGATGTCTTGCTGAAGTTTCAAATAGTTCATTCAGTCAAGTAGATAGACAGATGAAAACATTGTGCCCTTTAAAAGAAGGTTACAGCTGTCCACTGGATATCACTCTTTGTGAGGTCTCTTTGTATACATGTTTGTCTGCTGAGGGGACAACCAAACATTAACTGTACTTTTCCTACTGTGTGGAAGGAAGGACATTTCAACAACCTGTATCTATAAAAGGCCATCATTGCAGTGGACCTTGCTGTCCATAGACGTCTATGGTGTATCTGCTGCAAATGGTATGTCCATCTATCTTTTACACTCACTTCCTCTGATGGGCTGTGTTTTTTTGGGGGAAGAGAGTGTGTGTGTGTGTGTGTGTGTGTGTGTGTGTGTGTGTGTGTGTGTGTGTGTGTGTGTGTGTGTTGTGTGTAAGTGGTCATAGATGGAGGAGAAAGAGGGCCAAATGTATCAGTGCCTAAGTATTCCGGACTGGTAGTGCTCCTCAAGGTTTGCATAAATCTCTTGTCTGATTCAGCGAGTATTGTAAGAGAAGATAATCATAAAGCCTCTGTGTCTTTTCTTGTACATCTGTAGGAGTATCCAGGTACAGATCTTAGTCTGTTTTCGGGCTGCTTTCACCAATTTCAGGAGTCATATAACCATTGAGTATCCTGTGGGGCAGACATACTGTTGGGACATTCACAGTTTATGTTATTGTCAGAGTCATTGTGATAAAATGACAGGGGGAAAGCACTGCTGGACTTGTAGCACTTCTACAGTTCATAAGACAACCACGGTGCACAGAGAAACTCCTCAATACTCTGAGAATTGAGGAAAACCCTGAACTGTGAGAAACAAGCTTTTTATCAAAAAAGAAAAAAGACAGTTTTTATTTAATTTCTGCTTGAATATTGCAATTGCACTTATAGTATTGTCTGGTGATGCTGTTTTTTTTCTCTTTTTTTCTTGCATTTCCCTGTGTTTCAGCCAAAAGATATTTGATTGCATTATTTTTTCATTTGCTGTGGGACCACAGTCTTGTAGATTCATCTGCAACTATGGCAGAACTGTGAGTTACCGCAAGATGTAAACATTGTGTTTATAAATTATACTGCACTTCTATCTCCATAAGTAGAATTACTTGTGAAGTCAATCACTAGCATTTGGACTTGGACTGGGACCTTAGTTTTGTAGTTTCACTCATAGTTACAAGATACTTGAGAACTACTGTAAGATCTGAGCCTCATTCAGTGATTTATTACTGCATTTTTCCATATGCATTGTTACTGGTAAATCTATGCCTGGTCTGGTGCCTTTGACTGTAGTTTGAATTGTAGTAGTGGCAACATTATAATTTTTGCATCTGCATTTGTGCTTCTTTGCTGTTTACAGTCCAGCTTTGCTGGCAGAGCCTTATATTCTGCTTATCACTTGCCTGCTTAAAGTTACATTCCAGTGCATTTCTGTTTATGTTTGTTACATTTATATATTCCTGTTTTGTTACATTTATATCTTCCTGTTTTTTGTGTTTGATACTTTGTAATAGCCCTCCCAAACCCCAGTGATACATTAAGTGATGCTCTGTCTGCTATACTCTGGTGTTTGTGCATCAATTATAGTTTATCCACATCCCCACTGAAAAGTTAAAATTTATGAAATTCTAATCCATCAGGGGTTATTGACCTGTAGCTTAGAGTCACAGGACTAAGAGAACTATGATTTAATACAGGTTCTGGAGTCAGAGAACAACATTATTGTTTTTATCTTATTGGATCCCATTCTATCTCATATGCTATAGTCTACACAGAACGTTGGGAAACCCTGATTTTTCGAAATGAGCTTTGCATCAAAAAGTGAAGAAAAAAGCTTGAATTTCATTTCTACTTGAATATTATAGATGCATTTATAGTAGCCTGTGTGGTAATATGACTTTGTTGTGCTGTTCTGCATTTTTCATATTTTAGCCAAAACATTATCTGTTTCCATTTTTTTAACTTGTTCTGGGACGTTTGCCTTCTAGATTCATTTGATGTTGTAGAAGAATTGTGGATTACTGCAAGTTCTGAGCACTGTTCATACATTGAATTGTACTTCTAGCTCCATAAGTTCAATTATTTGTAAAAATTAACTGTTTGCATTTGAACTCAGTCTGGGACCTTAGCATTGTAGTTTCATTTGCAATTGTGGAAGAATTGTAAATAAACTACAACAGGATCTGATCATCATGTAAGCATTTATTACTGCATTTTTCCATACACAGCATTACTGCAAATGTCTGACTGGTCTGGTGCCTTAGACTGTAGTTTGGATTTGTGCATCTGTGCTTCTACAAGTTTTCACATTCAAGCTTTGTTGCTAGAGACTTACTGTTTATTCTGTTTATCATTTTCCTGCTTAAAATTGCATTCCAGTTCTTTTCTGTTTGTTACATTTGCTACTGTTTTTCCCCTGTTATTGTGTCTGCTACTTTGTTACAGCCCTTACAGCCCCTACTAATACATTAAATACCACTGTCCCTGCTGCTCCCTACTGTTTGTACACTATTAGAGTTTTTCCTGCCCCCACTGGAAAAGCTAAAGTTTTTGAAATTCTAACCAACCTGGGGTCATTAACCTGTGGCGCAAAACCATAAGACTAAGAGAACTGTGTTTCTCTACAGGTTATAAAGCCACAGTTCTCTCTGAGTGACTTTATTTGATTGGAAAGTTCTGAAAAATGTGGAAAGACCTGAACTGTGAGAAAAAAAGTTCTTGTCAAAAAAGGAAGAAAAAAAGCCGTGCTTAGCTACACTTAGCACACCATCACCATTGGACTTGCTCTATAGTGGGTTATCTGCTCAAGAGATTTTTCACTATAAGAAACCTACACAATCTATACAACTTTAAAAATCTAGGTCTGAGTCTCAAACAACTCATGCAAGCACAGAAAAACACACCCAGACCAAATAACTTGGCATTTCACTATACCTTAGTAGTACGTCCAACCAAACAGTAGCCTAAAGAAATTGAACTCCAGGCAGTTATAGTTACACCTGTCCTGGCTTAGTCACTCCTGTTAAAACCATAGACCAGCATTTCCCCACAATGTCTGTAGCCAGACTGATTGAGATGGGTATCTTACAACAGTGTAAGAATTGTCTTGTGTTGCTTGTTGGTCCTCTATTTCTCAAAAAGAATAATCCAGAGTGTGAGAAATGTACTTATATAATGTCCTTGAAGGCAAAAATCTTACATACAGTAAACTTAGACACTGAAATCGTCAGCAGTATACTGTACACCACACCTCAACAAATCCATCACAATACGCATAATCCATCATATGCTGAGGTTCTAAAGATTAACTTGCCTAAATCTCAAAGACCTCCAAAATGCAAAGTGCAAATCCCACCTTTCTATTAATTGACCAAAACTTTCTTTCCATTAACTTGAGGAAAATCCTGCATTAACCAATAAACATATGCATAAAGTACTACGCTTTGTAAATGTTAACATTATTGAACAAATTGTAAAAAATGTCAACAATGGAAAAATGTATTAGATATCATCCTTACAGACATTCTTTCCAGCTGCTAAGTTAAACAATTCCATATTCACTTTTCAATCTGACCACAACACAAACCTAAATGTACAACAATGCTATTTTTAAGGAGTTTTTCAAATGATACTTAAAGGGTCCTGGACAATAAATTTGTATCAGTCAGTGGGGATATATTATAGCTTCATGTATAACCTATTTGTGAATCATATAGAGCTCTCTACAACACTTTAAACAATAACATTGTTAAGTTCATACTCTTGATGGATAAATATACTGGAAAATTCTGCAAATAAAATAATAAATCATTAAGTTATAAAATAAGCAGTTTATTAAACCAAAAATACAGTGCATAAAGCTTTCAGAAAATTTACCCATCCCAATGCAACAAGGCTAGAGTTAAAACTATTTAAAAAGAGCTCATTAAATTAATCAAAAACAGCTAAGCTTCATTCAAGATAAAACTTTAATGTTAACAGTAACAAGGCCTTCTACAGTCAAATCTGAAAAACGAATTGTAAAAAGACAAGAATGGTGTTCCATGAAGCAACAACCTTTACAGAAGGATTTTTGGAAATCTGTATTAGACCAGATTATGACATGATTTTATGGAAATTGTATGAATTTTATTCAACAAGATATAGATGAGATTTGTACATAGTTATTTTGATATGTAGTTTGCACTTATGTCTAGATATAGAGAATTGTTTGTAAGTTTTTTCTTAAAATGAATATAGAGAAGTTAAAAAAAAAAAAAAAAAAAAAAAAAAAGACAAGTATGCAGTGTGCTAGATTTTGACCATACATAAACCAACATATATAGGTAACAATCTAGCAAACTGATTGGATCAAATTCCAGGCCACATATGAAAACCTCAGCAATTCTTCTTTTCACACAGTCCTACCTGAAATTACATCTGAAATATTTACCTCTGCCACTAGTGAATTCAGAAACACTAGTTCCTTTTGACCAAATCAGGCACCATAAAACATAATTTGAATAATCAAATATAGCCTAGTTTATCCCCTTGTACACAGTCTTAGTGGAGAATTAAAAAGTATGTATTTGATAACTGGAAACAATCTATTGTGGTCTCACTCCACAAGGGAGACCACTCCATAGGCATCAATAATTACAGACCAATCAGTTCTAGAAGTACTCTTTGCAAAGTGATGGAGAGAATCATCACTGATCTCATTTAGGCAAACACTTTAGGTAAGGTTTTGTCAAACGTGGACCTTGTATTCTTAACCTTTTACATTTCTGAGACTGTGACTGCAACTTGGAGGATGATTTATCTGTCCACAAAGCTTACCTTGATCTTCCTAAAGTGTTTGATGCTACATAAAGCCATAGTACTGTGACTCCATAATCATC
The DNA here is from genome assembly GCF_019279795.1 of Protopterus annectens. NCBI lineage: Eukaryota > Metazoa > Chordata > Ceratodontiformes > Protopteridae > Protopterus > Protopterus annectens. The sequence continues at coordinate 755,437,127 of NC_056730.1, read as the reverse complement.
TGCATAGCTGGATATAAAAGGTAAGAAAAGGGAATTCCAATGTTCACCATCCCATGTCACTAGTGTAGTCCCCCAAAATTCTGCCTGAATACTTATTATTGTCATCTTATTCTCTGATTTCAAAATCAGCTCTATTTTCTGCCTCACCAAATATGCAAATAGTGTTATTTTGCTCATATTAAATGCACAACAATTAATAATCCATTTAAAATAGCTAGTGCTTTTCCTATGCATTTTGCCATTTTGGTTACAAGTACCAGTCTCTTGGTCCCTGCCTACCCTGTTAGTACTGGCATTATAAACACATTGGCATTCAAGATAATGTTCATCATGGCTTAGTTGTTTCACTGTGAACTTTAGTCACTGAAAAATAGTTGGGGATTCTTTAAGGAAAATTACAAGTAGCAGTGCAGTGGGACAGAAAGCAAAGCTGGTCTATTATTTAAATGTCTAGTCTCACAAATTATTATCCTCTATATCTTTGTTTTAATACTAAGAATACATCATTCACCTTCCTATAAAAAGGAGTACATTATTCCTATTTACAAAAATGGGAGCTGCTATATTGTGGACAGTTATACCTACCTTGTTTTGCAAATGTTTGAAAGATGCCTCTTGTACTTACCTGAGGGAAGCTCTAGGCATAGGTTCATGGGTTAATATTAAGCTAACTGCCCTGAATTTCCTTTTCATGAATTAAGCTCTGAACCTTGTGCTTACAAAGCAAAGACCTTAACCATTATGCCAAACCCTGCTCCTAAATGTATTGTCCTCATAAGAAGTGGATATAGCACCAAGTATTACATGCATACAAGTTTCCCTCGCATTGAGAATCAAACCCCCTTCCTGTTTAATTATACAACACAGAGAGTACAGTATTACTTGTAAGCACTACAAGAGAAGGTACATTTTTAGATATTTTCCAACACGGTTTCATTAAAAAAGTATTCTATATCCACCTATTAATTAACTGCTGTGATCTTGTCAGTGAGGTTGTATACAGTTGGCTGGATGCTGTTGAGGTATACATAGATCATTCCAAAGCATTTGATAGTGAGTGACATTTTGTTATTACAGAGTTCATAATGAAACATGATATTAATACCTTTATATTAAACTGGAGTATATCATAGCATTCTAAAAGACAGTTCATTGTAAAAATTGATGGATATTATTTGCATTGAGATGCTGTTCATTCACATCTTGCTCAGGAGTCTGTAGATCTCCTTTTGTTGTTTTTTTTTTCTTTTTTCTTTTTCATTTTTTTATGTATATAAAAGTCACTGACATGCCATATAGTCAGATGACCTTACGTTAGGTACAGTTATATTTTTAAAGACACTGATTATAATATATGTGAATGGAGCAGTGGTACAGTGGTTGCACTGTCACCTTACAGCAAGAGATTCTCCTGTTGGATTCTCGGCCAGGGTGCCTATCATGCAGACTCTGCATGTCCTCCCTGAGTTTGTGTGGGTTTCCTCTGGGTGCCCTGGTTTCCTCTCACATTGCAAAGACATGCATCTGGAGGGTTTCTCCCCAGGCCACAGCTGAAAATTGGCTTTGTTCCAAGTTAGAATTTCTTGGTAAACTAATGTTAAATAAATCTTCTTCTTCCGGTCACTCCCATTAGGGGTTGCCACAATGGATCATCTGTTTCCATTTCTTTCTGTCCTCTGAATCTTGCTCTGTCACACCAACCACCTGCATGTCCTCTCTCACCACATCCATAAACCTTATCTTAGGCCTTCCTCTTTTCCTGTTACCTGGCAGCTTCATCCTTAGCATCTTTTTCCCAATATACTCTGCATCCCTCCCCAGCACATGTCCAAACCAATGTAATCTTGCCTCTCTGGCTTTGTCTCCAAACCTTCCAACCTGGGCTGACCCTCTAATATACTTATTCCTAATCCTGTCCACCCTCGTCACACCCAGTGCAAATCTTAACATCTTCAACTCTGCTACATCCAGCTCTGACTCCTGCCTTTTTGTCAGTGCCACTGTCTCCACCCCATATAACATAGCTGGTCTCACTACCCTCTTGTAGACCTTCCCTTTCACTCTTACTGGTACTCGTCTGTCACATATCACTCCTGACACTCTTCTCCACCCACTCCATCCTACCTGTACTCTCTTCTTCACCTCTCTTCCACACTCACCATTACTCTGAATTGTTGATCCCAAGTATTTAAACTCATCCACCTTCACCACCTCTACTCCATGCATCCTCACCATTCCTCTATCCTCCCTCTCATTCACGCACATATATTCTGTCTTAGTCCTGCTGACCTTCATTCTTCTTCTCTCTAGAGCATATCTCCACCTCTCCAAGGTCTCCTCCACCTGTTCCCTACTCTCACTACAGATCACAATGTCATCTGTAAACATCATAGTCCACGGGGACTCCTGTCTGATCTCGTCTGTCAACCTGTCCATCACCATTGCAAATAAGAAAGAGCTCAGAGCTAATCCTTGATATAATCCCACCTCCACCTTAAATGCATCTGTCACTCCAACCGCAGACCTAACAGCTGTCACACTATCCTTGTACATATCCTGTACCACTCTTACATACTTCTCTGACACTCCAGACTTCCTCATACAATACCACAACTCGTCTATACGCACCCTGTCATATGCTTTTTCTATGTCCACAAAGACACAATGCAATACCTTCTGACCTTCTTTGTACTTCTCCATCAACACTTTCAGAGCAAACATCGCATCTGTAGTGCTCTTTCCTGGCATGAACCCATACCGGTGATCACTAATCATCACCTCCCTTCTTAACCTAGCTTCCACTACTTATGCTTCATGCTATGACTGATCAATTTAATCCCTCTGTAGTTACTACAGCTTTGCACATCACCCTTATTCTTAAAAATCGGCACCAAAATGCTTTTTCTCCATTCCTCAAGCATCCTCTCACTTTCCAAGATTTCATTAAACAATCTAGTTAAAATCTACACTGCCATTTCACCCAAACACCTCCATTCTTCCACAGGTATGTAATCTGGACCAACAGCCTTTCCATTCTTCATTCTCTTCATAGCTATCCTTACTTCCTCCTTGTTAATCCACTGCACTTCATGATTCACTATCCGCACATCATCCAACCTTCGCTCCCTCTCATTCTCTTCATTCATCAGCCCCTCAAAGTACTCTTTCCATCTGCTCAACACACTCTCCTCATTTTTGATTATGTTTCCCTCATTATCCTTTATCACCCTTACCTGCTGCACATCTTTACTAGCTCGGTCCCTCTGTCTGGCCAATTGGTACAGGTCCTTTTCTCCCTCCTTAGTATCCAACCTTTCATACAACTCTTCATATGCCTTATCCTTAGCCTTTGCATCCTCTCTCTTTACATGCACCTCATCTTCTTATTCTCCTGTCTACTTTCTTCATCTCTCTGACAATCCCACTTCTTCTTCTTCGCCAGCCTCTTTCTCTGTATACTCTCCTGTACTTCCTCATTCCACCACCTGGTCTCTTTGCCCTCCTTCCTCTTTCCAGATGTCACACCAAGCACCTTTCTAGCCATCTCCCTTACTAGCAAAATAAATAAATAATACATATACTGTTTTCTTAATGCAGTAATGTGGCTGAACAGTAATAGGTTTAACATTAATTATTAAAAATGCAATTTCATGGCATTCTTGCTCCTTAAAATAAATCAAATCATTTTATTATGGAACATTACCTCCTTATTTAAATATCTTGGTCTCTCTTTTGGCCCCATTGAATTTCAAGGCCAGTGCTCTTGTAAAAAGCTTTAAGAATGTGGTCAAAGTCTAAGAGGTTTCCAGTGAAGATCTTCTGCTTTACTTTTAAAAATATCTGTAACCTATGTTAGGTCAGTTTTGTTTGTGTCTTTTGGCTTTTCCCGGTTAGGGGATCGCCACAGCAGAACTCCCGCCCGCTAATGATTGGTAGTGGATTTTTATGTACCGGATTACCAGCCCTGACACACAACCTTCAACAAAGGCACGCCCCATTCACGTATGCCTCCATACAGAAGATGCTCTAGCTGAGAATCGAATGGGACAACGTCTTGCTACGAGGTGACAACGCTACTGCAGCACCACCACCACAGCAACCTATGTTAGGTCAGTTATTGAATAAAATGTTATGTTTTATTCATTTTCAAAGGGAGATGAGATTCTCCCAGAGGGAATACAAAGAAAGTTCACTAAACATTTATTTGATGTTCACTATCCTATCTTGATATACTTCACCCCATGTGGTTATTCTCTTTTAACTACGGTTTTATAATGGGCAGATTATATTTAGGGTTTAAAAGCTTTCATAATTTGGGGTTAAGAATTTTGATGTTGTTGGAGTTATCAAATTCAGAATGATTGTTACAAGAAAGTAATCAATACTATTATGTCATTCATTTTGAACTGAAAGACATTTTACATTTGTTTCCAATAATATCACCTTGTTGTGGAAGAAACTCTCAGTTCACATATGTATTTCCACTTGTATAAGTACATTTAAGTTTTTTTTTTAGTTTCTTGGGTTGGCCCCCTCAGTTTATTCTGTAAGTGTGGAGTCTGTTTCTAACATTGCAAATTTGTGTTTATTACTACAGTAGATTTATGAAAGATATTATATAGACCAAGAAATCTTAGGCCCTTTAGGAAAAGAAGTGACTGAGGAAGTGCAAAAATATAAAGAAATGTAGAGATTTTTAAAAGGTATAAAAAAGAAACATGGACATGGGAAAGAACAAGAGATATGATATGGTGTGATGTTTATACAAATGAAAAAGCCAAATTAACCAATACAAAAAGCAGCTCCAAAGATATTCAAAGAGAAATACAGGCAAAGGCACCCAGATATGGAAAATGTTCGCAATCAAAAAATAAGATCACAAAGGGGGAACATAGAACAGAAGATTAGAAAAAACAGAAGTTAAACAAATAGAAGTTAAAGTTATGGAATTACTGCAAAGTGAAGGATTTAGTGTAGAAAGTCTAACACAGGTTATGTCACAGAATGATGGAACAATGAGTTTTCCAAGTAAGGAGAAACAGGAAGAGTGGGAGACATCTGAAGAAGAAATATGGGAATGGGAAAGAAAAGGAGATTTAATGTGGTGCAATATTTATGCAAAGGGAAAAGCAAAACTGATCAATAGAAAAAAGCAGCACCAGAGATATTTGAAGAGAAATGCAGGCATCTGGATATGAAACATTTTACAATACAAAAAAAAAAAAAAAAAGAAAAACAAAGGGGCGAGTAGAAAAGAAGATAATAGCAAAGTTAAAGTACGAGAAACTGAAGTTATGGATTACCTGCAAAGTGAAGTATTTACTGTAGAAAATCTAATTCTGGTACCATCCCAGCATGATAGAGCAATGAGTCTCTATATTAAGGAAAATCCAGAGAAGCATCTAATCAGTTGCCACATGAAGATACTTTGGAGTCTTCAGTGGGAAACTCAGTTGGAGTGGCATACCAAGGGAAGAAACAGGAAACTATGGCAACACTGACATAGTCATTGCTGTAGAGTGATAGGCCTGTGAGTTCCCATATGAAAGAGCAATAGATGGCACAGGATGAAGCTGTAAAAAATATGTCACAGGAAGATGTTCTGGAACTTTCTGTAGAATGCCCACAGGAAACAGAGAACAAAGAACGTGCCATTAGTTTAGAAGAAAATGACATAAGGGAAGAGCTGCTTGATTTAATAGAGGTGGATAGACAAGTCTACCTGACATCATTCAAATCCTACTTCATTGAACTTTACAAACACAAAATGACTATGCGAAAAACTGTTACATCACTGGAATTTTATTCTGGGAAACAAGGCAGTTGGCCAGCATGGGGAACTTTCCCCTTTTCCCCACTACTGTGTGATCTCGCAGTTGGTACATTTAGTTGGAGTGATGGGAGGTGAAGCACCCCACTTGGGTGGGTTTCATATACTTTGGTGTGTTTGTTTTTAGTTATGGCCAACTGCCTCATTTCCCAGAGTAAAATTCCGGTGATGTGACGGTTCAGTAAAGTAAGTGTTCAGAGTAGCCATCTCATGTTTGTAAAGTTCGGTGAAGTAGGATTTTGATGATGTAAAGTAGACCCGGATAGACATATTAAGATCAATGAAAGTAAAAGTTTATAGAAAATCAGGAAGACCCAAAATGTTAGAAGTTTGATAACACAAATGAACACAGCAATGAAGACTGTTCATAAAAATGTATGCAATATAACAGAAGTAAACAAGATATATTACTGTGCAGCTAGATTAATAACAAATGTACCTTTTGGAATTTGAACTTACCATGAAACACAGGGCAGTAAGGAAAAGGAAGGGGAGAAATCAAATGTCATCATGGAAGCATTGAATAGAGAAAACAATAAAGAAATTAAGACCAGAAATGTTGCTTTTAGAAGAGGACAGATGAGAGAAGAGAGAAGAGATCAACAAAAATACTCAGAAAGATAGACGTGATAAAAGCAACTCACAGTATCACAACAGACAAGGATTTATCCTACACAAGTGCAAACAATATACTAAAGATATCAGTGCAGTCAAAAAAAATAGAAGATACACAGATACAGTGGATATAAAAAGTGTAAACACCCCTGTTTTTGTGATATAAAAATGAGACCAGAATAAATCATTTCAAAACTTTTCCCACCTTTAATTTGACCTATAACCTGTAAAAATCAATTGAAAAAACAGACAAATCTGTTAGAGGAAAAATATAAAAAATAATAAACGTACAATAAGCTGGTTGCATAGATGTGCACAGCCTTAAACTAACACTTTGTTGAAGCACTTTTTGATTTAATTGCAGCATTCTGTCTTCTTGGGTACACACCTGACATCAATTAAAGAGACTCTGATTAACTTCAAATAAAGTTCAACTGACTTAGTAGGATTTTCCTGACATTTACTCCTGCTACAGCAAAGGCCATGGTTCGCAGAGACCTTACAAAGCATCAAAGGGATCTCATTGTTGAAAGTTATCAGTCAGGAGAAGGGTACAAAAAATGTCCACAGCATTGGATATACCATGGAACGCAGTGAAAACAGTCATCAAAAAGTGGAGAAAATATGGGACAACAATGACGTTGCAAAGAACTGGATGTCCCTCCAAAATTGATGAAAAGATAAGATGAAAACTAGTCAGGGAGGCTGCCAAGAGACAAATGAGCTGCAGGAATTTCTGGCAAGTACTGGTTGTGTACTACATGTGACAGCAATCTCCTGTATTCTCCATATGTCTGGACTATGGGGTACGGTTGCAAGATGGAAGCCTTTTATTACACAAAAAAAATCCAGACCCCACTAAAATTTGCAAAACAATACATCAAGTCTCCCAAAAGCATGTGGGAAATGTGTTATGGTCTGATGAGACCAAGATTGAACTTTTTGGCCACAATTCCAAAAGGTACATTTGGTTCAAAAACAACACTTTGCATCACCAAAAGAACACCATCCCCACGGTGAAGCATGGTGGTGGCAGTATCTTGCTTTGGGGTTGCTTTTCTTCAGCTGGAACTGAGGCTTTACTCAAGGTGGAGTGAATTATGAACAGTTCCATATATCAGTCACTTTTGACTCAAAACCTTCAGTCTGCTAGAAAGCTGACGATTAAGAGGAATTTCACCTTTCAATATGACAATGACCCCAAGCATACATCCAAATCAACAAAAAATTGGCTTCACCAGAAGAAAATTAAAGTTTTAGAATGGCCCAGCTAGAGTCCAGACCTAACTCGAATAGAAAATCTGTGGGGTGACCTGAAGAGGACTGTGCAAAAGAGATTCCCTCGCAATCTGACAGATTTGGAGTGCTTTTGCAAGGAAGAGTGGGCAAATACTGTCAAGTCAAGATATGCCATGCTGATAGACTCCTTCCCAAAAGGACTGAATGCTGTAATTAAATCAAAAGGTGCTTCAACAAATAATTAGTTTAAGGGTGTGCACATTTATGCAACCAGCATATTGTACATTTTTTATTTTTTATATGTATCCCCTAACCGATTTGTTTGTTTTTCAATTGAATTGTACAGGTTATAGATCACATTAAAGGTGGGAACATTTTTGAAATGATTTATTGTGGTTTCATTTTTTTATATCACAAAATCTGGCACTTTAACTGGGGTATGTACACTTTTTATACCGCTGTAAATATAAAAGTACAAAATAAGCTATTTATAGATGACTCAAAAAAGTTTTGTAGAGAATTAGGAAACAAGGCAAAAAGAAATAGAAACATTACTAAAAAAAGGAGAAATAGACACATTTTGAAGAAATATCTATGAAGATCCTGTGGAACATAATAAAGATGCTGAATGGCCAGAAGAAGTAAAAGAAAGAATAAAAAGTCCAAATGTACAGGATATGAAATGGGATGAAGTAATGGCCAGAGAAACTGAAAGAAAATTAAGAAAAGCTCCAAACCTAGAAACCCCAGGCCCAGATGCAGTACCTAACTTCTTGGTAAAAGTATTAACATCTTTACTTGATGATTTAGCTCTGAGTAAGAACTATTTATATGCACACCACAAACAGATGCCATCTTGGTTAACAACAGGAAAAATGATTCCCTCTTAGCAGTGAATCTGCAAGATATCCTAAAAACTATACACCAATAAATTGCCTTCCAGTGATGTATAAACTATACACTGGAACTGGTGCCAACAGAGTTTATAGTCATTTAGAAGAAAACTCACTCATGACAATAGAGCAAAAGGGTAACAGTCGAAAGTCATATGGAACCAAATGTCATTTTTTGTTAAGTAAAATCATAATGTAAAATTGCTAAAAGGGAAGTAATCTAAGAATGCCATGGGTAGACTTGAAAAGAAGCATTTGACAGCATCCCACATTCATGGGTAAAAGAGTCCTTATACGTGCATAAGATACACAATGCAATGTGAACGACAATAATGCACATTTCTTTAAGTTTTATGTGGTAGACAGCATTGAGAATATATCTTGGGGTTGTCCTTGGAAATATATTTTAGAATGGAAAGAACTTAGATGGCACTAAACTTAGATTCCATTACAGTTTAAACAATAAGGTGTCTATAGGAAGTGTGTTGCATCTAAAATCATCTTTATCTTTGTGAAAAAAAATTAGGTTGACATTTTTTTTTGGTGCAAGCATATTTTTTGTAATTACATTTTTTTCTGTGTATTCAAGAGTGCTTTTTTAATGCTGGTTTGTATTCATTGTTTTTATGTTCGATGCTTTTGATAGGTACTCATTTTAAGCAATCTAATGCTTTTTGATTTTTAATTATTTCCCAGTTAATCTATTATTCATTTATTCCATGGTCATATAGTAGGAGGTGTTTTGGAGTGTATTTATTGATATGACTGATGAGCTTATATTACATTTTGAAGAAGTCCTTGTAACGGATGAAAGGGCTTAATGTTTTTATTGTGGTTTTAAACTTGTTATATTAAATGTTTTTGTGGACAGTACACATGTTTCAGTTTTGTTTTGTGTGGTTAGAACTTAAAAAAGTAATAGCTGACAAAAATATTCATCAGTTAAAAATGACTGACTCAGTACTACTGATGTAAATGAGGATGTGCATGTAGCATCTTTAAATGAGAAATTGAGGTTGTCTAAACACAAAAAGTCAAATAAAGGAATTTCAACAATAAAATGAATTAACATTAGATATGCTATAATGCAACACAAGTTGAAATTTTAACTAAAGTATTTAAAAAACAAGGCATGTCAAATAATTAAGTTTAACGTTCAATATTTAATAAAACTGGTAAGAAATCATAGAGAAAAAAACTGGCAAACGGCACTGTACAAAACATATAAAGTAACTAACTAATTAACTAACTAGCAACAAAACAGTTAAAAGAAATACATTGAGAAAAAACTCAAATGCATACACAAGGCCATCTTATTTGTATTTGTTTTGGGTTACCTGACTACAGTATTTATTTGTTTTGGGTTATCTGACTACAGTATTTATTTGTTTTGGGTTATCTGACTTCAATATTTATTTGATTTGCGTTATCTGACTACAGTATTTCTTAGTGTGTATCTTTCAACATTACAGAAGTATAATGAGATAATGCTTAGACTACTTACAAGTAAAAGGAGCATTTGAGTAAGATCCATTATGTATTGAAATATATATTTTGGCAAATGAAAATGAGACCAGCAATTAAAAAAAGGTTAACAATCTTATCAAGGATACAAGAATATCAATTTCTTTTCCCTACAACCTCCACCAAATTAAAAAAGTAGACTTTCATAGCTAAAAGTGTATAAGGAAAAACATATACTTAAGAGGTATGATAAAGGGAAAAAAATATTATTTGACAATTTAGAGCTCATTTTTGGCAAACCTAAGTATTTCACAAACTTAAACAGACCAAATTTCTAGTTTGAAGGACAATGGTGATGACCACCTATGTAAAACTCAATATAAAATCTGAGCCTAAAGATAGTAGTTTAGGACTTTTTACATCTGAATTAGAAAGAAAAGGTATAGCTAAATAAAGAATGAAAGCATGATTGAATATGATCTATAGATGTTTGGAATTTCATAAAAAAGAAGAATAGATTAATAGTATGGAGTAAAAAGGAGATAGAGGAATACAAAACTAAACATGGCAGAATGGAAAGGAATGTTGAGTGAATACAAAAGGATATGTCTTTGTTAGCAGTTCATAGCTGAACAGGAACACAGTAATCTATTTCCAAGACAACATCAAACCTTCCTAAAACATAGGAAATAGAGCACTCCTGAGGAAAACTATCATGTACAAGGGAAAGAAATGGGACTAGCTTCTGAGGTATATAGGACATGAGATACAAATTATGTTAGACATTTTTCTAAAACATTAGCAAGAACTAATTCTATCATTTTTTTGGATATTCTAGTCTACATGACAGAAAATGGGGCATCTAAATAGACTCAATGTTTTCTTACATATGTACATACATGTTCAAAAATCTATATAAAATTTATATAAACAATGTACTGAATTTTTCATGTAAAAATACCTTTCATTTAACTTTTGTAATGCTGGGATGAAAGCCTTAAGTTCAAAGAGAAAGCACCTATATATCTAGGCTACAGTATTTTGTTAAGAGTACATTCAGTCTACTTTCTCTAAAGGGCATTTTAGTTTGGATAGACAAAAGTATAAATAACAATAAAACAACATTAGAAAAGTAACATGGTAAATGTAGCTGTACTTAGATAAAATGGGGTCAGTTTACTCTAGTTGTAAATACAGACCTGAAGCAAAAATTTAGTTTTGCTATTCAGAAATGTAGGCTTGAATCTATAAACATGCTACAGAGTGCAAGAAATAGTATGTTTTAAACGTCATAAATTTGTAAATGCCATAAATCCAGTGTATGCTGTTGTATGATGCAATGCAGGCTTTTCTCATATTTACCACTACAGTTCATGAAGAATAAAATAATATTAAGAATAAAATAATATCCCACGTTGACTGTAGTTACTTTTAAACAAGTTTTCCAGGCTGACAGAAATGTTTATTGTGGCTATCAAGAGATTAATTTTGGCTTAATCCTCAATTGCTTTTGGAACTTAACTCTTTATTAACAGTAATAAAGTAACAGATCCCATGGCAAAAAAGAAAAGAAAAAAAAAAAGAAAAAAAAGAACAAAAGAAAAAACATATTTTACTATTTAGAAAAAGAACTGAAAGTCAATGCCATTATAAGCACAGTAGCAACTTCACTATATCTGGCATTTAAGAAGGCGCTATACTTCAGGACCACAAAGTTCTCTCACAGAGAAAACATTTTTTCCCTTTTCCTAACAATATTGTCTTCCTCATAACTGTAAAATCTTAAAGAGAAGAAGTGAGAGGATTATTAAAAAGCCACCAAAATCTGTGGAACAAATTGAACATCATCAGTGTACAGTGTATTTGTCAACACATATAGCATTGTGTGTACATACAGTAGGTGAAAGGGACATCCTCATCTGAATCATTTCAGTGCAGTGAGACAAGAACATGGTGACTATTACCATGTATTAGAAGTGTTTAAAAGTTAAGCCACATATTTTTAGAATACTGTTATTGTATAATTGTTGGGCTTACTGTCTAACATATTGGACATTCATGCCACGACTAGTAATTTTTATTCACTTTAACTTTGCCATCATGCTCAAACCAATTTGGTCATGGCAAATCTGAATGATTATGGGTCAGACAGTGATAACTGCTTCTCCAGCCACCCTTCTCTGATCTTCAGAAGTAGAGAATGCTTAAGAGACATCACAATCCTACCATTCAGGGATTAACAAAGAGCAATAATATCTGAGATTATGATTGCCATCTGTACTAAGCTGTACTGGATTGTCTTAATAGAAGTGTGGTCATATGTACTCCATAGAAAATGAAGTGCCTTGAGATTTGGCAGAACAGAATACAAAATATTATGAAATGTATTGCACACTTAATGAATTAACATTTCAGAATAAAAAAGGGTGTATAACACAACTGTATCAGTCAAGATTTATGCAAAAATAACTATCTACTGCATTAGAGTACAGTTTTTTATATAATTACACATATGCATTTATTTGTTCCTAAAGGTTCTACTAACAGACTATGAATATTAGAGCAAATGCACAAAACGATGGTCAGTTTATCTTAAACTAGGGCTTTAAGATGGAGGACAGTCATTCTACAGCATCAATATGGGGACAGGGGAACAGTAGTACCCTGACATCATCTGCTACTTATGATAATAATCTCTAAAGGCAATGTTGCACAGAAAAAAGCAAATGCTTTTAATACAAAACCAAATCTACTTATACTTGTTTTGCCAGTTTTAGAATGTAAAAGACATTTGTGAACCATTGCTCAAATGCCATTAATTTAATAATTTCTTGTATTTCAGCAAAAAAAGTTATGGCTCACACTTGAGGACCATGACTGCACAACCTGTGCATTGTATTTTAGGAGATGGCTGGTATGTTTTCATCTTCAGTCTGTTTGCTTCACTGTGATATTCTGAAATGCTATATTTTATATGGAAAGATAGCTGCTTTATTGTAATCATGAAGAAAAAGTAGCCGATGTCATCAGCCAGAGCTTGAAATGATGTAGAAGAGAAAAATGAGAATCAGATCAGACTAACTCTAATTACCCTTATAGATTATCCATATAACTGTCATTAGCAATGACATTTTGACATACTGTCAGTTCTAACATGATCTGTAGTCAAGAAAGAGTGTCAACTTACTTCAGATGTTGGCATCCCTTTTTTACTTACCTGACAGCAGAGTTTGCTGCTTTAACAAAGAAATTGGTTGTTGCATGAGTTATTTAAAGGGAGAACAACCTAGTACTTTAATGGAGAACACTCTACACGTTCAAGCATTTATGAATGCAATTTGATAGATGAGAGAAACTTATCTTTTTCAGGTGGCTGCTGCTAGACAAAGATTGGTTAATGATTTTGTAACTAATGAAATTTAAGCAAAGATCAAGTGTGTGTGTGTGTGTGTGTGTGTGTGTGTGTGTGTGTGTGTGCGCGTGCGCGCATGTTTGTGTGTGTACAAATGTGCATATGTGTGCAGGTGAGAAAAAATTAGCCAGAAACTGCTTGCTTCAGCTAACCAGAGCCCAACAGTCCTTGCCTGACATCTGAGATGCCACATCTTATGGAAAAAGACATATGCAGTAAATCACTGGGCCAAGAAAGAATATACCACATAGTTTGTCATAGGTATATATTACCAATGAAGTGTGAAGATCATCTCAGAAGCACTGACTGATTATTAAATGTTTAGAAAACAGAAACTGAAACAACAAATATAAAAATCAGGACATGTTCTGGGAGATAGTATTCTCATTGTGTGAAGTTTTCATTATGCAGTTATGAAATGAATGCAGACAATGTTGAAGAAATGCTGCCATAACAGAAATTCTTTCATGTGTTCTACAGAGCTGAAAAGTAAAATACCCTCCTTGTGCTCTTTACTCCCACACATAGCCAAAGGAATGCAGCAGGCATTTAGAAAACCACTGACCCATTATTCTCTGGAATGGAATGGTGGGTCTGTGACAGTTAGCTCCACAATACATTTGGACACATGCATTTCCATGCTTTGGAAAAATGTTGTGGCTATCTGAACCATCAATTGTGTGCAACTCTTCCATTGATTAGACTAAAAAATCAAATGACTATGCTAAAACGTAAGAATTAAAAAGTATTGCTGTTCAATTACTGAACCCATTTATTCCAGGAGCTGAAAGGTTTTGTTGAATTATCTGCCCTTAACTTTTTTGTTTTTTTCTAGAAATTTGCATGATACTTTTAAGGAAACGTCACTCAAACAGTTTCATCACTAGATGTTTTAAACATACCTTTCAAGAAACAGAATCCGGTGAAATTTTGTGGCATTGCAGTCCATCACTGCACTTAATCTCACTTCCCTGACCTTTTATCGAATGCTTGGGCTGTATAGATTTGATGACTGACTGCAGAACATTGGGAGGTTTACAGAATTGTTTAATGTCTCATATAATACCTTAGCACTCAAGAGATTGTGAACTCATTCTGCATGTGCTGGCAATATTTTACACTGCATCATAATGCTAACCAGATCGAGTCAGGGCTAATGATTAATCACACATATTGCTAAATAATCAATAAAATAATCTTGATAATCATCAAAGCTATTGCACATTGAAGTATAATAGGTTATTTTCCTATTTACAGTTTGCATTGTTTATTTATTCTAAGAATGCTAGAAATAACTATATCATATAGAATGTGGTAAATGGGCTTGCAAATCTTTGTTTGCTGAAAATACCCAGAAATCCAGTTATGAACAAAAATATATTATACTGTCATTGTTTTGTTACTTTTTCAGATGCCACCCATATAGTAAGGGGATAGAAAGAACCCATTACTATATACAATAGGTGAATGCGTTGACACAGTCCAGGCAGACCACACATTAAAACAGCTGTGATAAAGACCATTCAATAAGTCTGATGTTCCCAGCTGAGTGTTTCTTAGTAATCCACTCTCCATCTCCAAAAAACAGCAGTAGTGGGACATGTGCATCCAAAGGCATCCTCAGTCCTTGCTGCTTTGTCAGCAATGACAGTTGTCTTCTTACATTCTCCTCAAAACAAAAACAATGAATGTCAACATTGACATTTAAAAACCTACATTAAAATCAGTCTGGCTGCCACAGGAATTACAAAATGTCATATGCATTTCTTTGGTATTTAGATTACCTTGACTAATTTTTTAGTTCTATTGTCAGCTGCTATGATCTCCTGCGACAGATAATGTATCCTGTGAGTAATACCACTTTCTTAACACGGTTCAATGGCTTCCCTTTCAACTTTCCAACTGTGTCCAGCAATTTCCATCTTAACTGTCCATCCTCACTGCTGTCCACTTCCTCAACCATCTAGTTCTACTGTCAGAAAGACTAAGGCCTTGGTTTTGAGCTGACTGTATGAGACATCTTTAAGTGATATCAGGCTGAATCTCCTTAATTGAGATTTATGTTACATGAGCTCATTTGGAGGAGAATAAAAGGTTAACTTCAGGCTCAAAACATGTTTGGATATTTCTGTATGGACAAGGTTGCCTGGAGTTTAAATACTGTGATGTGAAGATATCATACTGGAGCTGACAGTGTGTACATTGCTTGCTATGCATACAGATTAAGCAGTGATATAATTTGTGTCATCAAAGGAAAAATTCAGTCCAGTCGTAGGTGATGGCTATGAAGCATCAGATGTGCATGCCCCCACCACCTATACATAAAATGAGAATGATGAAAGGTGATCCCCAGTGAGAGTGGAGACTCCATGTAGTGATCTGTGGTGCAAGAGCAGGGCGAAACAGGGAAACAAAAAGGAAAAGTGGGAAACACATACAAGGGTGTGGGTCAGCAGTCATTCCCATGCCCACAGCTGAGGAATCCACCCTGTATTGTTACAACCAGTTTGGACTAGCAGCCAACTTTCACCCAAATCCACTGTGGTTCTGCTTTCCAGATCTTTTGCAAGATATGTAAACCTTACTAACAAAATAATGAGATACAAAATGCTGTTGTTTTTAAAGTCACACCTTTTAACATTGTACTAAGTTCTGCTGTAGCATTCCTGCTCAGACAACCCATCACAGTGCTACTACTTGTCTGCCATTGCCCACTATTTTACAGAGCCAGTCCCATCAAGCTCTACCAATGCTTCGGTTCTCCTGCTGTGGGCAACTCCATAACATTAGCTCTGCAGGCTTAGTTATCCTGGACACAGGATACAGTGTAACATCTAGGGTAAGTAGGAGTTACAGGAATGTTGTGTAACACATACCCTTCATGCTCAGGAATCCTGGCCACAGGCTACAGTATAAAAACTTGAATCAGTATGGGATTGGGCTTCAATGGTCATTGGGAGATGGGAAGATATAAGGACATACAAACAAAAAAATCAAGTAGCATGATAATGATAAGAAAAAGCAGGTAAGAAAAAATGCATGGAAGTCTACGACTGCAGGTGAGAGAACATATTGAAGCTACCATGCTATCTGTATTATTGATTCACTGCAAATGAAATGCAAATATGAGAACATTCAAAAGTTCATTTTTTAAATGACTGCACGATCTTAAAATATGCCTTATTTCCTTTTTACACTGTATCTAGGTTTCAGCTACATGACTGCACAAAAAATAAATGAGCAGAATTTAAAATATTTAAGAGTAAGTATTTTTATTTCCATGGTAACCAACTTCTAAATGCATGCACTTAGCTGAACTGGAAGCAAAGAAATGCAAATAGATTATCCTTTGCAGCACATGGTGGCATATAGATCGTGTAGTGCAGAAAATGAAACATGCACAAATGTCAATGAATGATTTTTCCCCCTATCAATTGGACTTACTCTACAGCAAATCATAGCTAATCAATTCTCTGAAAAGAAAACGAAAAATAGCAAAGGTAACAAGTGTGTTCATTTCATACAGGAATATGAAACATTATTTTTAGCAGATGTCTTCATAAAATGAAACTACATGCAATAACAAAGAAATATTCTTTGTATAGCAAATACAATATTTAAGGAAAACTAAAATTATTAGGTGTACGTATCAGTTATGTGAATACTATTAGAAAAGAAACCTTAGTCCAAACAAGAAAATGATTTTCCATTTTACCTCCCAGTTTACAAGAACTAATATTATCTGCTTTGATATTTAGCAATCTGCATTGAAATGGTCCTCAAATAAGACTTCATGTTCAAAAGAAACTTTAGATACTGTCAGATTATTGGGGATTTATAGATGTCTTGTACTTTGCAATGGAAATTAACATTGTTAGCAGTAATATACAGGGTATAGGCAATTGTTAGACACATAGTCAAACGGGGGCAAAACAGGTTGAAGTGTAAAGCATGCTAATAAGTGCATAATGACATGGAATGAGGAATGACATGAGAGTGAGCCACGCAGTATAAGAAATTTACAAAATCCAAAATGGCAGCCCAATTCAGAAATGACAAAATGAGCAATCTGCTCAGAAGCACATAGCAACTTTTTACACTAAGAATTGAGCTACTCATGATGGGAGCAATGCTTGCTTTAGCAGCATGTGTTATCAGTTCACAGTGGGGTCAGTGCCTAAAATGTTGCACAACACTGACATTTGTGCTGAAGAAGAAGAGAATATAGGAACTGAAATGTCACTGACACAGACCAGTGGATTTTGGACCATTTCTATGTGGACAGAGAGCCTGTAAGGGACCTTGCCAAACTGTGTTAATGAGAAGTGGAATCAAGTTTGATATGTGCTATACTTCAAGCTCTAGCTGGCTGATTTGGTGCCTGGTACTGCCTCCTGATCTGGCACCCATCATCTCTGAGTTATGGAACAAAAAAGGTACCGTCAATGATTTGGTACTTTTCCCTTCTCTAAGGAGAGCCAGATCCTAAAACCCTCATGCTCTACTGTCTCATAAAGGACACATAAGGGAAAAAAAGTAATAAAAAAGGTCTGTGTCAATGACACCCCCCAAACACCTTGCATCCCCTTCTAGCTACACTTCTGGGTACAACCATTCTAATTGATACTGCAAGGACCTTTCAATGACTTAACAGGTGCATTTTAGGGATACTGCAGACATTGGCCTAATGAATCCTGACCTCTTTCCTTGACACTATGCTACAACATGCAGAGGAACATATCTGACTGCCAAGGGTTGCAGAGGATAGTTCCAGTGCCACAAAAGCAATTGGAACATAACCTGTTTTACTGAGGTCCTGAACGATATAGATTACACACACAATGCCATCAAGACCTCATTTAACCCATAGAAACTGTAATATATCTTCAGGAAGGCTTCCATTACTTTAACTGCCAGATGGCCTGTAATCCCACGACATTTTTTATGATGTGATTGTAGCACTCAAGCAGTTCTCAGGTTTCATATATCTGACCTATAACAAAGGCTCTAGGGAACTGATTTCCCACACAGTCCTTTGACTAGGTGATGTACACACACACATACACACACACACACACACACACACACACACACACACACACACACACACATATATATATATATATATATATATATATATATATATATATATTTACAAATGATAGTTAGATGGATCTATATACACATTTCATGCAAGTCAGGAGCAGACAACATACAGTAGGTAATGACCAAGGGATGCTCTTGGTTAACTAGACGCTAAAGGAGAGAGCACTGCAAAACAGTCCAGACATCAGCAGCAAAATATATGTTTTTTGCACTATACTATACAGCATTGGATTGCAGAAATATATGGATAAGCAGGTGAACATCTTGGAAGTGCTTTCCATACCAGCTATACCAGCAGCAGAAGGGTAGGATGGAGAATGAGGAGAGAAACATGCAGCAAGAGTGCTACAACCACAATAGAAATGTAGGTAATACATTGCAGTACTGCCAAAAATGGTAGCATGTTGTCTGTAACTATGAGCCATAACAAACATAGCACAGAACAAAATGAAGCATGTGTTATTATACCGAATCTATGCAGGGAGGTGCATGGGCTGGCCATGTTATGCATCAGACATCATCATGCAGATATGTGACAGTGGTGTAATAGTCATCACTGGCACAGGTGGGAGGAGTCACAGTAATGGGCATCTGCAACACTATGAGATGGGATAGGGTCACTGGAGTTGAACATAGTAGCCACATACTATAAGAGGTCATGAGGAGTTAGGGATCACATCCTCCAGTGTTGTGGGTCAAGCTGTCATGATGTGAGCATTAGTGGTGTCCAGTCTGCTGTCTTGTGTCAGAGCTTGATACAGTCTGTAGGACAAAAAAATAAAACTTTGGGACCATCATATGCATTCAGCATTCAGCCTAAAAGGATGTACTGTCTGTTTATATTAATGAATAACATTGGCCTTGAATTAGTCATCAGCTATGACTAGGAGAGTACATTGTGTGCCCAAAGACAGCGGGGAAGGGGTAAAACTATGGAAATATGCATGTGTAGTCTGAGGAGGCATCCCAGATGTTGAGTTGGAGGACAGCTGCTGCCCATGGCTTGGAAAATAGCCATGGCTGTAGGGTGATAGGCTGTGTTCCCAGAGGTGACAGTGATGACATCTCCACAATGACCTGGGTAAACAGACTCGCTGACATCATTTCTATGTTGACCTTTTGCACTAGGGCTACTGTTGCAGAAACTGTGAAAGCAAGAGCATATATGGTTATTCTCTGTCAAACACACATACACGAGCATGAGCACGTGCACACACACACACACACACACACAAACACACACACACACACACACACACACACACACACACACACACACACACACACACACACACACACACACACTCCTTTAACTCCCTGTTGCACGCATAGTACTACACATTAAAATGTAAATATAGCATCCTTTGCAAGACATGCCTTGTCTTGAATGTTGTTTTAGTTGCAGACCATTGAAGTCCAGAGCAACAGATATGCAGGTGGGTCATGGTTAGTCCTTCCCTTCCAAAAAGTAATGGTGCATGTTATACTGCAGTGTAATAGCTAACTTAGTTCTTCTCCATCTGGCACTCAGGTTGTTAGTACCAGCCTATCTCCCACGTCCAGGTATTTGGGGACACTACCTCCTGCACCTGCCTGTAAGTGAGATGAATAATCCCTTGATGTCTTTGAGATACTTCAGTGTTGCTATTCCAACCACCCCCCCCCCATGGTGAGCCTGTCTGTCACAGTGCTCCATGCTTTGTCTGTTGCATGGGGTGTCATGCTATAAACCCTTCATCAAACCTATTGCATACTCCTTTTATGGCCATGTACAACATTGCTATGGATTGTCCATACATACGGTGACAGCCTCATCTTCTTTATGAACATGTTTATCGGTCATGGGTACAGATATGCACATTTTCACTCTATCATCTCTCCATTTCTGTATTACAATCCTGTCCACAGCCTCTCTACACTTATTTACTTTTTTATCACTCACATTTATTGCCATGCACAGACTTGCCCAGTTACATATTGTAGCCAAATCTCAACATAAGGTCCTGCAACCCTGAAGCACCTCCAGCATGTCCTTCATCAGGTTTCCATTATGGACCATTGTCTCCACAGTACAATGCCAAACTAGTGTACATGATTACCAGTTACAAAAACATTGCATTCTACTCATTGTGGCTGACATCCACCACAAGGTGTTTTGTTCTTCCTTAGAACTTTACCAGGAAGAATTCCTTACTTAATTCTGTGAAGCTGCAAGTTGACAACATCTTTCTTCAATTTGTGTATTCCATATTTGAACAGTAATAAGCTGCATTGCACAAACTAGTGCCAATGATTTATAGTGTGATACATGAGGCCATTTAGCACAACATTCTGCTGAGGATGCTACTTAGCACCACTTTTTCTGAATTGGTACCCTAGAGCATTGCACTACCAGACAAGCTGGCAGTAGCCATATGTGCCATATTAGCTATAAATCATGTGACTAGTATGTTCATACATAAGCACATACATACTCATAACTCTGTGATGCAGTGCTGTGACATACAGTAGCCCTTTGGTGCAGTGCTGGGACATACAGTAGTGCCACATGCCACATGATAGGGATATACTATAATGAAACAGTGCAGCACTATATTCTGCAATATGTGACTCACAAACATGCATCCATGTCCTTTTTGTTCTTTGAGCAGAAATGAGTGTAGAAGAACCTATACTCCCCTTTATCAACAATATCTTGATACAGCATGGTGGGGTGGAGCAAGTATTTCTGCATGGGTAGACATTACAATTCTTTGTTTAGCGAAACTTGTGAAAGAAATAGATAGAGACAAACTACGGAAAAACAATTGAAGGAGTGCCAAGCAGTCAAACAAGCCACCGAAGCCTTAACGCACTTTTATTACCAAAATAAACAAACAGCGTTTTCGCTACCACAATGAAGTAGCTTCCTCAGAGGCAAAAAACACAGTAAAAAAGGCGCCAAGCAGTTTTATACTGAAAGCATCTTCAGTCAATTGAGATGTAACAAGGAAATTAAGTAAAAAGCATCACTTCCCTATATTTAAAGTCACATTTACATATAAATAGTGACTAGCATTTTCTAACTTTTTAACAATAAAAACCTTTTGGACAATAAAGGCAATGTAAATGACAATGTATGATACAAATATATTAAAGTATAAAAATTGATAAGAGACAATTCTATAATAAAATGAAAATTAATGAAATAAAATAGATTAAAATAAATTGTCCTCTTCTACACATTCCTATAGCATACCAATTTATTTAACGCAAAAAAGATCTATATTTTAAAACTGGGGCGATGTTACAGCTCTCATTTAATCCTGGAAGGTTAAAAGCATCGAGCTTAAGTTGCCATTCTAGTTCTGAAATCTCTAATAAAAGAGAAATGGGTCCACCCCTAATAGATCTATATGCACAATCTATTCCCATAAAAACAAAGTTGTGACCAGGATTGGTCTCTACATGTTTGGCTAGAGCGTTTTCACTTTTGTTATTCCTAATAGCGTAACAGTGTTGGTATATATCAGAACTAGAATGGCAACTTAAGCTCGATGCTTTTAACCTTCCAGGATTAAATGAGAGCTGTAACATCGCCCCAGTTTTAAAATATAGATCTTTTTTGCGTTAAATAAGTTGGTATGCTACAGGAATGTGTAGAAGAGGACAATTTATTTTAATCTATTTTATTTCATTAATTTTCATTTTATTACAGAATTGTCTCTTATCAATTTTTATACTTTAATATATTTGTATCATACATTGTCATGTACATTGCCTTTATTGTCCAAAAGGTTTTTATTGTTAAAAAGTCAGAAAATGCTAGTCACTATTTATATGTAAAGGTGACTTTAAATATAGGGAAGTGATGCTTTTTACTTAATTTCCTTGTTACATCTCAATTGACTGAAGGTGCTTTCAGTATAAAACTGCTTGGCGCCTTTTTTACTGTGTTTTTTGCCTCTGAGGAAGCTACTTCATTGTGGTAGCGAAAACGCTGTTTGTTTATTTTGGTAATAAAAGTGCGTTAAGGCTTCGGTGGCTTGTTTGACTGCTTGGCACTCCTTCAATTCTTTGTTTAGCAGTAGGACACTGAGTCTAGAATTTTTTTCTAAAATTGGATGTAGACTTTCAGTTATTTTAGATCTAGGTTATCTTCAGTCCTTACACCATCACAGCCATTAAAAGCAGTTCTGTTTGTCATCAATGTTCGTTATCAAGCTAAGCTAAACCGAATAATGGTTTTAATCTAACAGATCTATTGCTGAAATTTTGCTTCACTCCACATACTTAGATATACTGCTGTACCAAGAACTAAGAATAAAATAATAGGTGCATGATAAATTTGAGGTGTCTTGCTGATTCTATGGTAAAGTTTGTCAAGTTGGACCACATTATATCCATTACCACTATAATTCTTGTTTTCATCAAATGAGTCTATTTAAACATTTCATTAAGTAAATCTCAAGGATATGGGGTTTTTTTTCGGCTTTTCCCAGTTAGAGGTCACCACAGCGGAACTCCGGTCCGCTAATGATTGGCAGTGGATTTTTATGGTGCCGAGGTGCCAGCCCTACACCCAACCTTCAACAAAGGCGCACCCATTCACGCATATCTTTCAAATGCCACTTGACTGCGGGGAGGACATGCAGACTCCATACAGAAGGCGCTCCAGCCGAGAATCGAATGGGAGAACCTCTTGCTGTGAGGTGACAAAGCTACCGCTGCACCAAGTAAATCTCAAGGATATCTACATCTTAAATAGGTGGTGAAAATAATGATAATAAGAAACATAGCTTAACAGTCAACAGAATGCTACATGCCTACAAAACACAAACCATACACTGCATATGAAAATATATAGTGAAATACCAAATCTGTTTACCACTTGCGATTTGTTCTTAGCTGCTGGTAACTAGTCTTGATTATCTCAACCCCCTTAATGTTGGGTGACAACATGACATGTTCTTTATTTCTTATTTGTAAGTCAGTTGCTCAAATTGCTGCTGTTATTATAGTTTCTTGTTGCTCCCAGATGCATCAACACTTATCATCAACAGTGATGGATATCTTGTGCTTGGGTTAGATATCAACAATAACTATATTTGGCTACATCCAAATATTTGTCAACTGAATCTGATAAATCCTAGAAGCATTCATCTAAACCTATTGTCTCTTTAAAGCACATGTTTTGTGGAATCTGAATTAACCTAATTTCATTCCATCATCAGCAACTATGCATTGAAGTGTGTAATATGTGGCATCCAAGCGAAGTTCCTATCATACTTTCGCTGGTATATTCTAGAATATACTATCCATAGTTTTTACTACCTGTAGCACTCTCATACTTTTCTAATTATGCTGAATGCATGTATTACCCTCTTACTACTTCCTTTGGGAATGCATCGGGCCTGAGCAGCTATCACATTGACAATACAGCCCTAGGAGTTGACCCAGTTGTACGGAATATGGAATTTATGTAGATGATGACCTAACTTTTGACCAAGATTTGCCCACTGACTGTTTGCTACTGTATGATTATACTGCACTGTATAATTTCTTCTCTGTAGGTCCAAGTAGTTGACCATTACCCCCACAGCATGGCTTACCTACATAAAATGATTCAGTATTTTATTTATTTATTTTACATTTGTTTACCGGGCTAGTCCAACTGGATATAAATCCTTTTTCAGTAGAGGCCCGGGGAGAAAAACTCCACAATGATCGAACAGACATTGGATTACATACTAAAAATACAATTTTGTAGGAGGAAACATAAACACGGAAAAACAAAGTATGCATACAACTAAATTGGGTAATTTGACGAAAAGCAAATAATAGAAAAGATGGGTTAATTAAGGACAATGTTCAGTAGGAGATAGAAAGTGTAGGATCTGGATATATAAGAGAAAAAAGAATTAGTTAGTGAGCCAGCCAAGAAGGAAGGCAGGGATCTAAAGATTTAGTCTGGTTTAGTGCAAGGACATAGCCAATGAGAGCTAAAGAATAGTTTAAGGTTAGTTTTGAATTGGTTGAGAGAGGTAGCTAGTCTTAGGTTATTTGGAAGGGAATTCCATAGTTTTCCGATGGAGTTGGCAAAGAGAGCATCGCCACCTGAATTATTGGATTTCGTTGTTTGTACCATGACACTATTAGAAGAACGAAGACTATTTAGATTTGAATAGGGGGTTAAAAGTTTGTGCAATGAGGGGGGTTTTTCTGGTTCTTTGATAATTTTAAATGCTTCATTAAGTTGGTTAAACTTGAGAAGATTGGGGAGTTCTAACCAGCCAAGTTTTCTTAGGTTAAGGCAGTGGTGAGTACGGTACGGTTCACCAGTTACGAATTTGGCAATGTGGTTGTAAGCTACAGAGAGTTTGTTGAGCTCAGTTTTTTTGAGGAAGGAAAGTACTGGAGAGGCGTAAAGTACGGTGGAGAGAAGGTGAGTACGTGCGATAGTTAGTTTAGTATGGGGCGTAAGAAAGTTCTTAATTCTATACAAGGAACCAAGTTTCTTGTTAACTGTTTTTATAGTTTGGCTGATGTGAATATCAAATTTGAGCTTATGGTCAATTGTGACACCTAGTAATTTGGTGTTGGTGACAGGCTCAATGATGGTCCCATTAGTGGACTGAACATGGAAGGTCATATTGTTAGGGAGTGGAGGGTATAGCCCTAAAGAAGAGGCTAGGGTGGGGAGAATTAGTAGTAGGTTAGTTTTTTTCGGGTTTAGGATAAGTTTCCGTTCAGTAAACCATTTTTCCACTTCAGTAAAGCAGTGTTGGGTGGTTTTCTGGAGGTTACTGAGAGAGAGATCAGAGCAAATCAACGTAGAGTCGTCTGCATATTGAATGCAGGTGGCTTTAGGGATGACTGAGTGGAGGTCGTTTATGAATACAGAGAAAAGAAGGGTGCCAAGTATGGAACCTTGGGGAACTCCTATTGTGTTAGGTAGTAAGTGGGATAGTTTACTTTGCCACTGAACAGCCTGTTGTCTATTAGAGAGGTAAGCATTAAACCAGTTTAGGGCTGGTTTATCAAGGTGAAGGTTTTCAAGGGTTTGTAGTAAGAGTTGATGATTGACCATGTCAAAGGCTGTTGACAGATCAAGAAATAGAGCAGAAGTAATTAGTTTGTTGTTACGGTTGCTGTTGATTGTGTCAACAAAGGATAGGAGAGCAGTGGTAGTACTATGATGAGGGCGAAAGCCATGTTGAGTTTTGGACAAAAGATTATTTAGAGTGAGATAATGTAGGAGTTGTTTGTGAGCACATCTTTCCATTAATTTTGCAATAGGTGACAGAATTGCTATCGGTCGATAGTTAGAAGTTTGTGTTGAGGAACCCCCCTTATGAAGAGGGATGACATAGGATATTTTCCAAAGAGAGGGGATTATGCCTTCTGTAATAGTCCTGTTAATTAAGATAGAAATGGGGTAGGCTACAGCATCTGATGCTATTTGTAGGTATTCGGCTGGGAGTCGATCAGCCGATAGAGTGGATGGTTTGAGTTTTTTCAATAGGGTTCTGATATAGGAGGTGGGTATTGGTTGGAGGTTAAAGGAAGGTGGATCTTTGGCAGTAGTAGTAGTAATAGAGGGGGAAGAAGAAGGTAGCTGACTGGATGGTCTCAGTGAAAAAAGTGCTGAAAGTGTTGGCTATTTCTACAGGATCTTTACCAAAGAAAGAACTCCAGCTCTATTCAGTCTCATACCGCTTGCTCAGAGGTGACCTGTGCCTGACATATAAGGCCATGTCAAACCCTGATTTGATGAATATGCTTCACCTCAAAAAATCTAGATCCCTCAGAACCACAAGGGCGGGAGACTTAAACCTTGACACGGTTATTAATAGAACATGCTGGAGGGACAGATTCATCACCCAGAGACTCCCTATGCTGTGGAACAAAATCCCGGTACATGTGAGGCAGAGCACCTCGCTGGCCCTGTTCAAGAGGAATCTTGACCAATGGATGGGGGATCGCAGATATACCCCAGGGATTACTTCAGTGTCACTGCTTGACAGAGGCACAGCAAAATAATAGGCATAGTTTTATTCAAACTAAAGGGGTAACTATGGGCTAGGCTTATAAATGCCCTTGGGCAGATAGCCTAGTACAAACCTATGAACCTATGAACCTATAAGTTTCTCTGGGGTTGGAGTAGAGGATTTCCCAGAATAAAGGAGGTTATTGAAACCTGCCCAAAACTTCTTTGGGTTATTCTGGTGTCTATCCTGGAGGTGACAGAAATAGTTCTTTTTATCCCGGGTTATGTCTGATTTAGTTGAATTTCTGAGCTGCTGAAATTTAATGCGGTCTAGGGGTGCTTTTGTGGTTCTCCACTTGCCCCAAGCTTGGTTTCTAAGCTTAATGTTTAATTTAGTTTCCTTGGTAAGCCAAGGTGCAATCCGGACCTTTGATCTGATAAGTCGGTTAGGGGCATGAGACTCCAGTATATTTAGAAATGTGT
Source organism: Protopterus annectens (assembly GCF_019279795.1). Lineage (NCBI taxonomy): Eukaryota > Metazoa > Chordata > Ceratodontiformes > Protopteridae > Protopterus > Protopterus annectens. The sequence goes on along the minus strand of NC_056730.1, from coordinate 755,410,116 downwards.
CATTGAAGAATGACACACTCTCATCAAGGGGAAGTGTTTTTAACATGGACCAGTTACAGGATTTAAGTTCAGCCAAGAATAGTCTTGGAAGAAATTTCTTCTTATTTCTAACATGTCTAAATATGGGAGGATTTGTACAGGTCATTTTATGTTTCATGATGAAAGTGACAAGGTGGTCACTGAGGTCATTTGGGAGGGTCCCACTGGTATAGTTTGGTGTAACTTTATTGGTAAGAATCCAATCTATGGTGCTGTCTTTTTGATTAGAGTTTCCAAGTCTTGTTGGAGAAGTGATATTTTGGGAGAAGCCATGTAAGTTAATGGGCAGAGGATTCTTCTGGTCAGAGAACTTGGACCAGTCAATGTTAAAGTCACCCAGTATAATGGTTTCTTGAGGGTAGTTCATGGTTAGCCAAGATAGGGTTAGTTCCAGGGTATCTTGGTTATTCCCTGGTGGGATATAAACTACAATAAGGTTGATGCTTTTATGGTATATTATAGTATATTATAAGTATATTATATATATTATAAGTATAGTATATAATATATATATAATATATATTATATATATTATAAGTATAGTATATATATTATAAGAAGTATAATAGTAGTATAATAGTAGTATATATAATAGTATATAGTATATAGTATAGTATAATAGTATATTATAAGTATAGTATATATATTATAAGAAGTATATTATTCCTGCCATTTGTATTTTGACTAACCTGACAAACATGGGTGCCCAGACTATGTTTATCTATTCTTTTGCCAGCTTTATTTCACTTGATGTTCTAAGACAGTGAGGGGCATTCAATAAAAAGAAAGGAAGCCTTCCACTGCTCTCACCTTAGAGCAGGCAACTCTCACCTACTATCTGCCAAGGTCACTGAGTGGTAAATGGTATATTCTCATGGAGTGAGCAGACCACACCACATGGAGGTATGGGTTATTTATGGAAAGGAAAAATCACCTCCACACCATGAAGATTAGATTGTTGGAAATATGAAGATCCCCAAAAAGCAGCAAACAAATATAAAAATGTAACAGTACAAATTTCTAATCTAGGATTTATGGTGATAGCTGGTTTATTGGAGAGTATCTGTTTAATACAGAGATTCCTGGACTTTTCAATAAAAATGCTTGGAAAAATTAGTTGGTGTACCCACTATGGGGATCAACATCTTATATCTTGTCCTCCTAATATGGGGATATTTTGCACTGTCCCTTGTTTATCTTCATCACTTTTTTATATTTGACTAGAAGTCCATCCCCTTTGAAATAAAACTGAAACCCGAGATCCCTTCGACTCAAGGTACATTTAGAAATTTCTCTAAGACAAACTACCTACACCATGATGCATAGGCAAGCTCCAAATCCCTCCCAAACCAAGTTAACTCCAGTGAATAATCAAAACCATGCACCACAATACTGTGCATGCATTTAAACAGCTGTGCAGATCTAGTTGTACCCTGTAGGAACAGCTGGAGGGCAAACCCCAGAAACAAACCCACATAGCGGAACCATAATATCAACAAGCTTTTTAATGAGAAGAAGAATATTTTGACCAAAAGTAAAAAGAGTAATTCCCAGGTTGCTAGTGTCCTCATCACTGAAATAAATGAATAACTCAGGTGACAAGGACTCTTATATGTACACAAATGTACTTTTGTAGCTCCTTAGCAAAAAATCTTTAAAGAGTTCAAGGGCACACATAAAATCCACCAAAAATAAATCTGAGTATAAAATAGCTATGCAAACCAAAGACAATCCCAAGGCCTTTTTTTAGTTATGTTCCTAATCTCACAATGCACTGAGCTGCTTGTGAATGATGTTACCTACACTGTGGCTGAACATATAGCCAACTTGCTAACTGATAAATTCAGCTCTGACTTTACCCTTCTCTCCCCTCCATTTGTCAACCTAAAACTGGCTTGCCTCCAAGACCAAATCCTAAACATGCTATCAAAAGCTAAATATACTGCATCAATGAGTCCTAACAATATCACCAGATGCATCTTAAATAAAACAAAGCATGATTTAGCCACCACCCTTAACAACACTGTTCAACTTCAACCTCTATACAGGCATTGCACCCAGTGAACGGAGAACAACTACGATCACTCACCTGCATACATGAGGACCTTCCACAAATTAAGGCAATTACATACCTATAATTCTGACCAGTCTTATATCCAAAACCATGGAAAGACTTATCATGGAACTAATTTACAAGGACATAGGGAACCTCTAAATACTGGACTCATCTCAGTTTGGATCCATCAAGGGCAGGTAATGCTTACTCAACCTGATGGACTTTTTTGAAAAGGTCACCAAAGCAATTGATGAAGGTAAAATGGTACACACCACATACTTTGACCTATCCAAAACCATTGACACAATCCATACTCTGGCATAATAGAAATGCTAAATAAACTGGGAATAAACCTCTATGTCAACCACTGAATTTATAAATGGCTCACAGATAGGATACAAGAAATGAACATAGAGGAAGTTACCTCCACAAAACAGACCAGTCAACAATGAGGTCCTGCAAGGTTCTTTGCTGGGACATCTACTGCTTTGCATCTACTTCTCTGAAGTAAAAGCCAATACCAAAGGACTCTGGTGGACTAATTTTAAGGATAACTGCAAACTAAGAGCAGTCATTGAATCTCCAGATGACTTAGCCACCCTGCAGGAAATCTTGACCCAAATAAATAACTAGTGCCAAAATCATGGACTAAAAGTAAATGCCAAAAAAAAAAAATTGTTGTATCTTTTTGGAAGTTATTTACCTAGGGGAACTACCATACGAACAATGCACCCTTAAGAGTTGACCCAGATGCTGGGAATTTGAGAACTTTTGTAGGCAGTGACCTAACGTTCGACTAGCATACATCCATTTTTGTAAGAAAGTCCTTTTATATTGCACAACTTATACCAGAAATGGTATTCAGTCTAAATCTAGGGAAGTCATTGCCCCCTTTACTCAGTCTTGATTAGGCCAGTCATTGAGTATACTGCTCCTTTGGCATGTATCTGTCCAGACACATGGAACAAGTGGAATGCCCACAGAGATACCTTACTAAAAGGATACAATGCTTAAACAATGTGTTCTACATGTACCAGCTCAAAACACTGTTACTATACTCGGTATCCTAAAGACTACTAACAGGTGACCTGTGCCTGGCATATAAGGCATCTTCCAACCCAATACTGATGAATTTACTCCACATCAACCATTCACAACCCATCCAAAATACTCAATCTAGGGATCTAAACCTCTTCACAAAATTAGCAGAACATTTTGGAGGGTTAGGATTATCTCAGAGAGGATAGCACTGCTCTGGAACAGACACCCTATCCACATAAAACAAAACTCAGACCTATCTATATTCAAGCACAACTTGGACCTATGAATGGGAAACAGAAAATTTAACCTGTGACTCCACCCTGTACTGCTAATGGACAGAGACAGCTACTTGATGCTTTTTCTTATGAAATTATTCTCATTAGGAGTAGAAGATAATAATCTAACATGGGATGTGTAAGGCAAGCCTAAGACTAAATTGGATAGGTCAATTCAAACATGAAAAGGGAAATTGTCTAGGCTTTAAATGGCCCACAAAAGTTAGCTAGCCTAGTACTTACATATGAACATATGAACCAAGTAATATTGGCAACAGATGTTTAAAATAATCACACTTGTCAAAAAAAAAATCTAAAATGTCTAGCAAAACACCAGAGCATGTGATAGATGCATAGGCTGCTGCCTATTTTCCCCACATTGTCTATAGCAAATGAATAAGAAGGCTGACCCATCATCCCACCAAGACCTGTGAATGATTCATATCAGGTAACTAAACTCAGTGAAGTTCTGAAGGCATTTCAGATCTCAGATTATGTGTACAGCACAACCACAAAGGTACTGTTTCCTGGTTATCCAGTGTGTAGAAGCTAATTTAGTGGCATGCCACAAAAAAAAAAAAAAAACAGGTCAGGAGCATGGTTTCATGGTTTCAGTCTACATGGCAGAACATAGCAGCTTGCCCATAATATCTACCTCCTACATAAAATCAAATAACTAGCATGGAAGAATGCAAGAAAGGTAATGATTGTGTGACTTCTCTCTACAAATGGTTGCAAGCACACTTTCCAGATATACCGTATGATATGATACAGACAAAAAACATAACTTATTCTGTACAGGATAAGCATGGGGACCCTAACTTTTAATTGGTTCTCTTCTAAGACAGTGACTTTGGGTAACTGGCATCTCTTTGAGGGGACTCATTCATAGGCATGACACAATTAGATTTAGAGGCATTTAGAGAGAGAAGTTAATGATATTGTCATTTATTTCCCCTTCTGCTAGAGAGGTGGGTAAACAAAGTACAGATAATTATCTCCATATTACAGCAGTGTGGCTTTTAGATAGACAGGCTTAAGGTTACTGCCAAAGAATCAAAAGAGAAGATGGATTTATATGCGACCCTGTGAAACTCCATGTAGTTTGGGGTGTAAATTGAAGTGAAACCTATCGGAATATTTTATGTAATTAACAGTTCCACAGAACCATTCAGTAGACATTGATCAGACACCTGTATGAGGTGTTTTCTGGAAAAATGAAGGTTGCTAACTCTAAAACCACTAAAATATCTAGGAATGCATCAAAAAAATCTATCTTTTTTTATTACAACTCTGAAATGGGTGGTTATTGTAAACACAGCAACTGTTATCCAAGGTGATAATCTTTCAGGGTAATTTCAAAGACTGCAAGCTCATCTTTATTACAAAAAGGGAAATTGTCTAGGCTTTAAATGGCCCACAAAAGTTAGCTAGCCTAGTACTTACATATGAACCTATGAACCAAGTAATATTGGCAACATATTTTTAAAATAATCACTACATACTGTAGAATGACCACAGAAAATGGAGAACAAAAAATGTACCCTCAGTTTAGAAGAAAATGAGCTAAGAGAAGAGTTGCTTGATTTAATAGAGATAGCTAGACATATTAAGATCGATGATAGAAATAAACTGCAGAAGGTCAATAAAACCCCAAAAGTCATAAGTTTGATAAAACAAATGAACACAGTAATTAGGACTGTCCATAGAGATCCATGCGATATAATAGAAGTAAACAGAATAGATTACTGTGCTGCTAAATTAATAACTGATAAAGTTCTACCACAAGAACACAGGATAGTGAAGGAGAGAAAAGGGAGAAATTGAATACCATCATGGAAGTATCAAATAGAGAAAACTATAAAGCAATTAAGACAAGAAGTGTCACTGTTAGAAGAGTATAGAAGAGGGAACAGATCAACCAAATACTCAGAAAGATAGATGTGATAAAAGCAATGCACAGTATTATAACTGATCAAGATTTATCATGCACTATCAAAAATAATAAACTAAAATTATCAGCACAGGCAGAAAAACTTAGAAGATGCACAGATAAATATAAAGGAAAAATACAAAATAAGCAGTTTATTGATGACCCAAAAAGTTTTTTTACAGAACTGGGAAACAAGGTAAAAGGAATTGAAAGACCTCCAAAAAAAGAAAAATAGATACATTTTGGAGAAGTATTTATGAAGATCCTATAGAACATAGATGCTAAATGGATAGAAGAAGTAAAAGAAAGAATAAGAGGTTTAAAGGTGCATGATATGAAATGGGATGAAGTAACAGCCAGAGAGATTGAAACAAAGTTAAGAAAAGTCTCTAACTGGAAAATCCCAGGCCCAGATGCAGTACCTAACTTCTGGTTAAAAGTATTAACATCTTTGGACAGAGATTTAGCCATGAGTAAGAACTATTTATATGCACACCCTGAACAGACACCAATCTGGCTAACAACAGGGAAAAATAATTCTCCTACTTAAGTGTGAACCTACAAGCTATACTAAAAATTATAGACTAATAACTTGCCTTCTGACGACGTATAAACTATACACAGGAATTGATGCTGACACAGCTTATAATCCTTTAGAAAAAAACTCAATTATGGCAATAGAACGAAAGGGCAGTAGAAGAAAGTCATACAGAACAAAGGATCATTTGTTGTTAAATCAAGTCATAGTGGAGAAATGCAAAAAGGGGAAGAATATAAGTATAGCATGGATTGACTATAAAAAAGCATTTGATATTATACCACATTCATGGATAAAAGAGTGCTTAAAATGTACAAGAAATACTTTACACTGATAAATTACATCACAGCGACCATGAAACAGTTAAGCCATGATAAAGGACAAATTATTATTCCAGGGATAAAGATCCAAAGGGGGATATTCCAGGGTGACTCTCTGTCACAGTTGCTCTTTTGCCTCGCCCTTAACCCATTAAGATATCTGCTTAAAAGATTAAGTCATGGCTATAATTTGGCTCCCAGAAAGCTACAAAGTGTAAAGACTTCCCATCTTCTCTTTGTCGATGATTTAAAACTGTATAGCTCATCAGATGAGGAACCAAAAGCACAACTCAAGTAGTCAAAACTTTTTCAGATGATATAAGAAAGTCATTTGGTCTTGATAAATGTGCAAAAACAACCTTTAAAGCAGAAAAGGTGCAGCACCAAGAAAACTTCAGTTTGGGGCAGGAATGTGATATAAAAGAACTTCAGCAAGCGAGAGTGTATAAATATTTGGGAACTGCTGAAGGATCAACAATAAAACATGAACAAATGCAAATAAAACTCAGTAAGGAATATTTTAGAAGACTTAAATTAAACCTGAAAACAGCGTTGACATCTAGGAACAAAATTCAAGCTACATACCAATTTACTCTTTCTGTCCTTACAGTTTTGCAGTGACTGACTGGCCCCAAAAGGTGTTGGATAGATTAGACAGGAAAACAAGAAGGATGTTTCATGCTCATCAAACAATTTATAAAAATCAGTACATACCAAGATTATATATTCTGCATTCCGAAGGAGGTATGAACCTACTTGAAATTGATTGCATATATAGATCTGCAATTGTGGGACTGCATACATATCTGCTGATCTTATAAGATCCAAATATAGTGAATGTTTTGAAACATGAGGAAAATAAACTTAAGATGACTTCCCTTCTTAGCCTAGCAGAAGCATATCGGCATCAAGCGGGAATGGAAATCAAACCAAAAGTAGATAAAAATCAGGCAGCAGCTGAATGTGCTAAAAAACAAAATAAGGAATGTAAGGTGAAGGATCAGATGAGAAGGCAAGAAATGTGGGAAATGCATAAATGTAGTTGCAAGTATAGAAAACTCCTGGAAGAACCCCATGTTGATCAGGATCGAATGCAGGAATGGTTAAGGAGAGGTGAATTCAAACCAAAACATCAAGGGTTATTAATGGCAGCACAAGATAGTGGGCTACTTACACATTGGTTTACAAATTCCATTGAACATGCGAGAGAAACAGACAAATGTAGGTTTTGTAAAACAGAATTGGAAACGGTCCCACACCTCATTGCTGGTTGTGATATACTAATGGCAGAAGGACTGTATACTGAAAAGCATAATAATGTGTCAAGACTGTTGCACTGGGGATTGTGCAAACATTATCGTACAGAGAGACACAGACATAAAATATCAGGATTTGCAGGAGAAACAAGAATAATGTAGAAAAAAGATACCCAGATAGTTCCAACAGTAGTAGGAGCAAAGAGTCTTATAAAAAAGAATCTACAGTCGCATTTAGATATGATACCAATACACGTAATTCCAAACAAATTGCAGAAGTCGTTACTGGGCACATTGCAAGTGCTATGAAGAGCACTTCTGGCTGACATCAAGGATTGAAACAATACTAATTTCATGAACTTTAATTATACTGGAGTCATAAACACAAAGGCACCCTACTGGCTCAACTATCCAACAAAACTCTTTATTGAAAGTGGAACAGTAAGTGCTTTCGCGTTGCACAGAATGCTTCTTCAGACTTAATGAAATTTTAAAACCAGACTGCCATTAAATAGCTCTTCATGCATCACCTGACCCATTATTACCTACAATTAAAACCTTAAAGCGGTAAACATAGTCTTATATCATGATCTATGTATAAGAATAAACTTGAAATGCATATAAAATATATATAAAAAATATATATCAATAACCCTTTAAATACAATGCTCTAAAATATACATATAAGAGATATAAAAATATATATAAATAAATAATTTACTAATAAAAACTCTCTACACCTACATAATACTACTAAACTGGGTAAATACAATCATGACTAAGCTATTTATCTAACACTATATTGAACTATCACTACAAAAAACAAGTATGTAAAAGGTAACAAAGAACACTGCTATCATTAGCAAACATGGCGGCCAATAAATAATGACATAGGTGACATCTGGAATGACTAACACTAGACTGAGGTGTAATGTCCTCTAATGAAAAAATGTATGTAACAAGTACTATGAAGCCAAGTAAGGATTCAGCGATTGATCGGTCTGTCTTTCAGAAAAGGTTTCAAGCTCAAGGTTTTAATTGTAGGTAATAATGGGTCTGGTGATGCATGAAGAGCTATTTAATGGCAGTTTGGGTTTAAAATTTCATTAAGTCTGAAGAAGCGTTCTGTGCAATGTGAAAGCGTTTACTGTTCTACTTTCAATAAAGAGTTTTGTTGAATATTAGAGCCAGTGGTGTGCCTTTGTGTTTATGCCTCCATTATTCTTCATTTTGTACCACAGAGGCACTTTATCCAGAAGACTGAGTTTTTTACTGTGAGTAACTTTAACTTTGACTTAGGAATGGGGTTCTTTCCCGTCTTGGTATTAGAAACCCAAAAGAGTTGAAGAAATAAAAAAAAAATGGCTATAGCTATCCTTTTACAGTTAGATTAACATGACTTGCAAAAAAAGCTATAGAATTCAAATTTGAAAGAGTGGCTAATGATCCCCCTTTGTAAAGCACAAATGCCATTTCCTTCCATGTTTTCAGAGGAGGGGACATTTTACAAACTGAGGTTACACAATATTTATACAAGGAATGTTGGGCTGAGGAAATCCACAATGGAAGTAAGAGGTCTGTCAATGTAAAGGCAGAATTTCATTTCTTTAGGAATGTGTGCTGTGTGTATTATTGTCAGTAGTTTTAAATATAAAAAATAGCAATAATTATTCTACTTTTGTGTTTGGTGGCGGAAGCATGAAGTCAGGTAAAATAAGCAAAAGTAGTTTGGAAATTAGTCTTCTATACAGAGTTTTGATATGTGTGCTAGTGCACCAGGGGGCAGTTCTGTTTGTGTCTTTGCGTGGAATTAACAGTTGCCAAGTTCCTCTCCTAAAGCATTTGGAATTCTACAATGAGTTTCTTTATAGATTCATACAGCAAAAAACAGATGCATGGATAGTGAAATTCTATTAAAAATGGCATTTCTTCTAGACCCACTATACTTCAGTCATGGCTTGACCTGTATCAGCCAAAGCCCTGAATTGCAGCTCTGCCTTAATGTAGATTTACTATATCTGTGAAGGAGAGTCTAATAGTGACTAGCTGAGGTAGTAGAGGGCTTCATTTAACAATGGAATGTGTATGACATGAGCTCAGACAGAAGAAGAGAAAAACTTCAAATTTTCTTTAGTAGAAATGTTTAAATTTTCGTTTTCAGGTGGTAAATGATCGATGGCTTATGTAACAAATGTCAAGATCACAAATATGCCCATGTGGGCCATTTAAACAAACATTATATGACTGGAATTTATTATTTAGATTACTAATTTGTAATCACCAGATAGATTATGATATTTCCATATGAAAACCATATAATCAATAGATCTGCTGGTAGAATTATATGTACTATAGAAGGACCTAATTAGTAATCAGCATGTATTGGCCTGGCTGTTTCACATAGCACAATAAATTCCTAATGATGGCTCAACTGACCTGGGCTTGAGTAGTGACCCAGGATGCTGAAGCTGCCAGCCAGTGTGTGTGGTATAATTGCACAGCTGTTATCTGCCTTTCCATTCCAAAAAAAAGAATGAAATTGTTTAGGGCTTAGAGATACTCTGCATAAACATTAAGTGTATCGTCAAAGTCACCACTAATCTGTGCAAGAATGTTTCATTCACCACCATGCTAGGCAATGACCAAAGCCCTGCTGATATTCAAGACAGCACAACTTTCTATCCATTCACTGTTCTATGCCAGCTTTAGTGGGGATTTGGTCCTTGGTGAGACCTAAGATGCTAACTTCAGCAATAAAAGATATAGTTGGAGTGAAGACATGTCCTTGCTTGATCTTATTTCATATGACAAAGTTATCTGTACTTGAACAATGGCAAAATAACGTTGGCTGTAAGTTGGACATGTAAAAACTCTAGTACTTTGAGTAACCAAAATCACAAGGGAACTTTTACAGTCTTCCACAACCTATGGAGACAAAGGTATCCCCTGGTTACAGAAAGTAATATGAAGGTCATGTTGTAGTTGCATAGACTTTTCCTGGCAACAAAAAGATCATGCCTGTCATCTTACAAAGTGATTTTAATCTAGACATGTATTCTTACAGGATGTCTTTGGCAAAGGGGTGGTGCATTTTAGGAGAATAAAGGAAGCATTTTCTTGGAGAGTAACAGCATACCTTAGAAATGTATACTTTTTGCTTCATTTCCTTTCTTTCAAATGGTCATTATGTTGTGAAATTTCATCATTCTTTTATAAAATTTGGAGAAGCTCATGGAAATTGCATACCTAATTCTTACTATCACTGATAAAGATTTCATTCTTTATGCCATCTTAGTCAAGATTTGTTGGTCTTAGTCAGCTAGACAACACATCTCATTTCTTCAAAGCCTATAAAAGGATGTCACAGGGTTCATGTAATACTAATGTCTGTCAGGGAGAACTCACAGTTAACCAAGGTCTCAAATTTTTATTTCTAGCTTATTTGAAAAGCTTCACAACTATGTAGAAATGTTCAATCATCTGGAAACTGTATAAGAACAGGAAAAAGAACATGAAGAGTAAATAATCCTCGTAGTCTTCAGGAAAATCTGTAATGTATGTTTGCTAGTTTATATATGAATCTTTTAGGCATACACCCAGATTCTGCATGCCTTGCACAGCATGCAGGATTAGTGCAGGATCTGTAGCAGGCAATATGTCTGCCATGCGATCCAGGAACAGCCTGCAGGGGCGTGCATGAGCACTCCTGCACTAGTCCTGCATGGACTAAGCCCTTGTATGCAAATCACCCCATTTGGAGGAGAAATGCAAGGAAATTAGTTAAAATTGCGATTCAGGAAGCTTGAAACCGGCCGTGCAGGCCTAGTGTAATCTGTAGAAATGTACTTGGTTAGTAACCAAGTACATTTCTGCAAAATCCAAAACAGAGCCGTGACAGCTCCAAATAAAGGCTGCATATCAGTCAGGAAGCATGCCATTTTTTATTTTTTTTTTAGCCAATCTCGGCTGTTTAAGTGTAAGGCATCGGCATGCATATGGGACTGGGGGAAAATAATAAAATAACCCTAAAATAAGCATTCTAACTAAAGTCACAATTCTGCCATGAAAGTCAATGGCAGGCAGAAGGCAACATGGCCAGTGAGTAGTGGTTGCTACGGGGGAGGCTCAGTGTGAGACATGTAACTGTGCATTAGCAGGCAATCCTATGCAAATAAGGGGAATGATAGTGAATCCCAGTTTTCCCCAGCATGTGAGTCAGGTCCCAACAGTGTAAGAGTAGGAGTAGCTTGGTGCAAGCCTAGGAGTTAGCTGACATCCTGGGGGGGGGTGTGGCAGGCATACTGTAAGTGGATTGGAGCCCTGTGGCTCAAGTTTGCTCCTGGCTAAGCAGAGCTAAGCAAGGACGTGTGTCTGAGTCTGCCTAGCACTCTTTACATTGCCTAAGCGGGTGTGAGTGCCATGCACCAGGTTTTAAAGGAAAAAAAAGTTAAACCAGGAAATAGCAGCTCTGTGCACATTTGAGTACTTTGTTTGTGCAGCGGGTCCCTGTGCTTAAACAGGAAGGCAATGGGAAGGGAAAACAGTAGTAGGAAGGTAATCTAGGAGAATTAGTATAGCTGGCAAGTGAAATGTACTATAATCAGCCAATTACACAGGCAGCAGACCAGCCCAGCCCAGAACACTATTATAAACTATGCGAACACCTTCTCCTCTGGTTTTTCCGACACTTTACATCACCGGTGTATACAAGCGGAAAACTTTTAACAAGCAAAACGACAAAATGATAGGGGCTGCAATAGCTATCATACAACTTGTGGAAGAGGCTGAGGGTGGTGAGGATGTGAATGCTGTTGACCAACCCACAGTGCAGACATAGAGAAGAGTGTACAGACCCAGGAGGCTACATGAGCTGGAGATAGTGGAGCGCTATATGGTGGACAGGGACTTCCTACAGCAAATTGTTCAGCTGTGCCGGCCATGCCTGACACACAGAACTAACAGAGGGGAACCCATCCCAGTGGATGCCAACGTATGTGTAGGCCTAAGAATACTAGCTACAGGTACCTTCCAAAGGCCAACTGGGGATATCATGGGGATCTCACAGGCATCAGCATCCTGGGTACTCCACCAGTTCCTGGATGCCATGTCAGCACATGTTGGTGAGCACGTATATTTCCCCAACACCCATGAGGCATTGGCCAGCAATATGCAACTGTTCCACCAAATAGTGGAATACCCCGAGGTAGTGTGTGCTATAGACTGCACGCACATATGCATCAAAGCACCACCAGGTGAGCGGAGTAGAGTCTACATCAACCGCAAGGCCTTCCCCTCCATCAACTGCCAAGTCATGTGTGATGCCCAGGGCATAATAATGAATGTGTGTGCTGGCTGCCTGGAAGCTATCACAATTCACACATCTGGCATCTGATGCAGCTGTACCAGAGATTTGCCAATGGGGACATCCCTCACGGTCACCTAGTGAGGGATGCTGGATACATACTCGAGCCATGGCTGATGACACCCATCAGGAATGCACACACACCTGAACAGGAACTCCATAATGAGGCACACACACAGCCCAGAATTATAGTAGAGCATGTGTTTGGGATGCTCACGTCATGGTTCTGGTGCCTGGCACATCCGGTGGAGCCTTGCAGTACTCACCAGCTACATGTACCCAAATTGTCATCGTATGTGCCATGTTACATAATAAGATCCTGTGGAAACAGCTGCAGCAGGAACAGCATGGGGAAGGGCCACACAGTACCCCACCATTGCCAAGGCCTGCACAGGCACAGAGTGACTTGGAGGAGGAACAACCTGAGCCTGCCCCAGAAGGCAGAAGGAGGTGTGCCCAGTATGCCCTGGCCTTGGCAAAGAGGCAACGCATAGCACATACACTGACACAGGAGGGACCCAGGGAATAACATCTCTCTCTGACTCTCACATACAGTAAAAGGGATGCCAAACATGACACTACCTGTGCTCAACCATGTGTAGGGAGTGTACTACGTGCATCTGACATAGGCAGCCCTGCAGCACCACCCTCAATACTGGGACACCCACAAGGTAAGTGACTCACACATGCCAGTCAGGGGGGTTCACATACCCAAGAACAGTCACAGCCAGCAGGACAGGTGTAGACAAACACAAACAAAGGCTGTGCTATGGCCTCTGAATGATGCCTATGGGTAACCTCCCCCCCAAGGCCTACACAGATAGACTACAGCAGGTCAGGCAGTGGGACATTAGTTCTGAAGGGTAAGAAGTCAGAAACTAATATGTAAGTAAATGAAAACTAAGATCTGTAGTACACTGGTATGCCTCTAGTCAGCATGATAGGTTAGAATACTGAATGAAATTGAGTACCTGACATACCAGTACAGTCATAGAAAATGTGTACAAGTGTCAGGTGTGCCCCCCCTGTCCTACGTAGCAATGTAGTAACAGTCAGATGTCCCCCTCCAATCCTGTGTAGAAATGTAGAAATAGTCAGGTGTGCCCCCCATCCTACGTAGAAATGTAGTAACAGTCAGGTGTGCACACACACTATCCCTGGCTACAAGCACATACATGGGTGGCTACACACCTGCCCTTACACCACAATAGGGTAAATGTCCTAACCCATGGCCCCTGCCCCTGGCTGACCTGTGTGAATCTGTACAGCTGTGAGGCATTGCCACAGAAAGGTAAGCCCATACTGTCATGCTGATTGGCGTACAAGTATGGGATCCTCTGCCAGTACTGTACCAAGGTGCTGAACTGGATATCAAACCCAGCACCAAGTGTCTGCAGCTCCTCCTCCAGAATGGCATAACTTACCATGAATACGTAGGTGTCTGCCCACAATACTGGACACAGCTGCAGCCACCCTTGTTGCCCAAGACATCACTGGGAGCAAGAATGTCCACCTGACAGTACATGAGGACAGAAAACATCACTGAGTATAACAGTACACATCTGAATACCCCTGCTAACAGCAGTACTATGCAGCTGAAGTAGAAAAGAAAAGATCACCTACAGTACACAGTGCACAGTTTGTCCCCATATTGCCAAATGATCACCAGATACGCTGCAGAAACAGAATGCTACCTGTAGGTGTACAACACAAAGGTCTGCACTGCAGTACAAACTACCTGGACTTGATCCAAACTACCTGGACTTGATCCACACATTCAATGCAGACAGTCATACTGGGCATGCTCACATACTAAGAGTAATGACAATGTCAGTCAACGACATACTGAAAGGACATACTGGGCATGATCACACACTTAAACAAATGAAGGCCATGTCTGCAAACACCAGTGGACCAGACATATCTGGCAGTCACAGATGTTAGTGCAGACACTCCTCAGTATGCACCACTCATGCTTTTCACACACAGTGGATAGGAATACAGACATATATCTAAGGACAACACAGTATAATAAGCCAAAGATAGATGTACATAGATAGGTGGAAGAGGGTGACTGTGACAAAGAGACATCCAAGCCTGTCCCACCCAGCACACAGCCAAAGGGCCACAACCCCACTAGGCACAGGTATCTGTCAGCATTACAGACTAGGTGGTACAAGTGCTAGCTTTGCAACATGACTGTACAATGAAGTAGTCATCTAGCAGCTGTATACACATACCTATGAAATATGACCCTGTGTGTGCTTGCATGTGGTGTGTCAGCCTCTAGATGAATGGGTTATGGCCCATGCACACACACCACCCTCCACATAGCCCTACTATGACAAACCTGCTGAGGTCATCCACTGTGAAATACACCATTGGGAGAGTTGTAGCCCAATAATCTCTGTGGCGTATCCTATAACTGTGTACTGCAGTAGTGTGATAAACTTGTTAGGTAGGAGTTCAATCCCAAACATGGCAAGTGTGTGTGTGTGTGTGTGTGTGTGTGTGTGTGTGTGTGTGTGTGTGTGTGTGTGTGTGTGTGTGTGTGTGTGTGTGTGTGTCTGTGCAGACAGTAATGCTTTTTTAGGGTAGTCACACTCCCTACAATTCAAATGCTCTACTTTGGTAAGGCTGCTGACATCATCCACTTAGAAATACACCTCTGGGAAGGTTGTAGCCCAGTAATCTCCATAGCATGTCCCATAACTGTGTGCTGCTGTAGTGTAATACAATAGTTAGGTAGGAGTTCTAATCCCAGACTTGACAAGGGTGTGTCTGTCCCTGTCTGAGTACAGAGGATTCCTTTTAGGCTACTCACACTCCCTACAATTCAAATGCCCTACTTTGTCAAGGCTGCTGATGTAATCCACCTAGAAATACACCTCTGGGAAGATTGTAGCCCAGTAATCTTCGTAGCACATCCCATAACTGCACATTGCTGTCGTGTAATACATTAGTTAGGTAGGAGTTCTAACACTAGACATGGCAAATGTGTGCTTGTGTTTGTGTCTGTCCCTGTCTGCGTAGAAAACAATTCCTTTTAGGCTGCTCAAATTCCCTACAATTCGAATGCCTTACTATGTCAAGGCAGCTGATGTCATCCACCTAGAAATACACCTTTGTGAAGGTTGTAGCCCAGTGATCTCCGTAGCGCATCCCATAACTGCGTACTGCTGTACTGTAATACAATAGTTATGTAGGAGAATCACAGACTTGGCAAGTGTCTGTGTGTATGTGTCTGTGTAGAGAGTAATTCCTTTTTGGCTGCTCACACTCCCTACAATTCAAATCCTACTTTGGCAAGGCTGCTGTCATCCACCTAGAAATACACCGCTGGGAAAGTTATAGCCCAGTAATCTCCATAGCATGTCCCATAACTGCTTACTGCTGTAGTGTGATAAAACAGTTAGGTAGGAGTTCTAATTCCAGACTTGGCAAGTGTGTGTGTGTGTGTGTGTGTGTGTGTGTGTGTGTGTGTGTGTGTGTGTGTGTGTGTGTATGTGTGTTTCTGTCCCTGTCTGTGTAGAGAGCAATTCCTTTTAGGCTACTCACACTCCCTACAATTCAAATGCCCTACTTTGGCAAGGCTAATGATGTCATCCACCTAGAAATACACCTCTGGGAAGGCTGTAGCCCAGTAATCTCTGTAGTGCGTTCCATAACTGTGCACAGCTGCAGTGTGATAAAATAGTTAAGTAGGAGTTCTAATCCCAGACTTGGTAGTTGTGTGTGTGTGTGTGTGTGTGTGTGTGTGTGTGTGTGTGTGTGTGTGTGTGTGTGCTGTGTGTGTGTTTGTGTGCGTAGAGTGCAATGAATTTTAGGCTAGTCACACTCAGTACAATTCAAATGCCCTGCTTTGGCAATCCTGCTGATGTAATTCACTGTGAAATACACCTTTGGGAAAGGGGGCATACCAGCAATCCCTTTGGTGTGTCCTGTAACAGCATCATTCTGTAGTGTGATATAGAACTCTGTAGGGGTTCTATTCCCACACATGGCAGTTGTTGATGGTTTGTGTGTGTTTCTATGTCTGTGTAAGATGCAATGCATTTTAGGCTAGCCACGCTCAGTACAATTCAAATGCCCTACTTTGGCAATCCTGCTGATGACATTCACTGTGAAATACACCTTTGAGAAAAGGGGCACACCAGCAATCTCCATGGTGTGTCCTATAACAGTATCATGCTGTAGTGTGATATAGAACTCTGTAGTAGTTTTATTCCCACACATCGCAGTTGTGGATGCTTTGTATGTGTTTCTATGTCTGTGTAGGGAGCAATGCATTTTAGGCTAGTCACACTCAATACAATTCAAATGCCCTACTTTGGCAATCCTGTTGATGTCATTCATTGTGATATACACCTTTGGGGAAGGGGCACTCCAGTGATCCCCGTGGTGCATCCTATAACAGCATCATGCTGAAGTGTGATACAGAACTCTAGTAGGGGTTCTATTCCCACACATGGCAGTTGTGGATTTTTTTGTTTGCGTTTCTATGTCTCTGTAGGGAGCAATGCATTTTAGGCTAGTCGAATTCAGTAAAATTCAAATGCCCTACTTTGGCAATCCTGCTGATATCATTCACTGTGAAATACACCTTTGGGGAAGGAGTACTTCAGTAATCTCATTGGCATGTCATACAATGGCATAGTGTAATATAATAGTTAGGTAGGAGTTCTAATCCCAGACATGACAGGTGTGTGTGTGTGTGTGTGTGTGTGTGTGTGTGTGTGTGTGTGTGTGTGTGTGTGTGTGTGTGTGTGTGTGTGTGTGTGTGTGTGTGTGTGTGTGTGTTTGTGTGTGTGTGTGTGTTTGTCATACCTATCCTGTGTGGAGGTGGTTGTGAGTGTGGACTCAATGTGGATCAGGTTTTGCAAACTTCTTATATGGTTGTCATATCTCATGTCAAATCGACACCACCAAAATCCACACATAGTAACACAAAAACATTTGCGGAGGCTCTCAATAATAATCTGTCTAAGCAACAGAGATGTCCAAAGCAGAAACACAAGCAACCTCAATCCTTCAACACAACCCAAATGACACACAGCCCACAGACTCAGTGTGCCACTCAACCACAGCCAATAAGGCAAAACAACTTACCCAACACACTAGTCATAGGTGACTCTATAGTCAGGCACACTGATGTCCCACTCACCAGGCTAAACAAGGAGAAGGTTGCTGTCAGCTGGCTGTCAGGTGCCAGGAACCGCCACATAACCCATGCACTCAGGTCACTCCACAACAAGTACAAATATGACTCTGTCATTGTCCATGTTGGTGTGAATGACCTGAGACGTAATTCCCTGGACTACATGAAAAGAGACATGGAAGAGCTCTCTGATCTTGTAGCCCAGGCAGGTATGACCCTAGTCCTGAGTAGCATTCTGCCATCACCCAGAAAGATACCGCAGTACAAGGATAAAATGATTGACTTCAACAATTGGCTATGCTTCTGGTGTCATTCTAAGGGGATCCAGTATCTGTCTGCTTGGGATGACATGGTCGACAGACCATGATGCTTTGCCACAGATGGCCTGCATCTGTCACTCCTGGGATTCCAAATACTGGCTAAGGCTCTTGCTGCCCCTATAGTGCCTTTTTTAGGCAAGGTTCATATAACAAATTCACCAACATAACAGGAACAGGCAAGCAAAAACTGAGGGTAATGCTACTCAATGCTAGAAGTCTAAATCTCAAAATGCACTCACTCGAGGCATTCCTTAAAATGGAGAACATTGATATCTGTGCAGTGACTGAGACCTGGTTCAAGACTCCAGAGAGCACCCCTGCATTACCAGGCTATAACTCATACCACACCTTTCGGCCATGTAACCTGGACCAAAACACCAAAGGTGGAGTTTTGTCCATATTCATTAAGGATATCCACGTGTCAGTGTGCTTGTGATGGTGTCAGTTGTGCCTTGTTATGTAACAGTTACATCTAATTGTGTCAGCTGAGGTCTTTACCCCCTAGGGATTGTCTACAGAGTGTAGATAGAGGCTGCTGAACTATACATCTGCATTACTTACTGTTGATTGTTTGGTATCCTGTGGCCCAGTCTGTCTTTACTATTGTACTGCTTGATGGCCTTGGCCCGAACAGCAACATTTGTTAACTTTTCCAGACTACTGTGTTAGTATAACTGTTTCACAGTTGCATTACTCAGTTTATATGGATGTCCGTGTCTAAACAGCTATACCACATGGCATATACATCTATAATAGTATACAAATAAAGCTTTCCCATTCACACAAACCTGTGTGTGGTGTTATATCCTTTGATTTCTCTGTGGGTATATGTTGCAGGCAATGATTGTCATTTGTATGGGTGGCTCATACAGTTTCCAATTGGTAAGGTGGTAACCGTAGGAATAGTGTCCTTTCCATATTGTGTGCACCTACTACATATGTATCTTACTATACATATCTCTGCATGCGTATGTGTAGCTACCTATCTATTTATATATATATATATATATATATATATATATATATATATAAATGTATAACTGTATCTGCATATATGCGTCAGTGTATATGTATCCTAGGTATGCCTATGTCGTGTCAGGTCCTGGTTATGGGATCGGCAACACTTGGTAGTGTATTGCATGGTGGACGTGTTTGGCTGTGGGGGGGGGCATACCTATTCGTACAAGACGTATATTGTTTGGGGCCTCTCAACTCCATTAACCAATGCATGTGGACATATATGTTTTTGTTATTTTTCCACTGTTATCTACAGATGTATGTCCGTATATACCTATATATATATATATATATATATATATATATATATATATATCTATATATATACATATATATATATATATATATATATATATATACATACATACATATATATATATATATATATATATATATATATATATATATCTGCTTACATAAATATAACTATGTCCGTATATACCTACATAGATATATACATATCTGCTTACATATATATAATTTGCTGTATATATTTAGACATATAGATGTAGACATATATATCTATAGATGGAGGCATTTGTATGTATATATTTCTATATATGTATATATATTTCTATATGTATATATATATATATATATATATATATATATATATATCTACATATATAGATATGTTTTATCTATTTAGATATTAATATATAAACACACACACATACATCTACATGTTGAAATACATTTCCTGTACTGTTGAATGACTGGGCTGGATGATATGTTTGTGAAAACATTAGGGTGATGTGTATATGACATGGCTCAGTGGTAAATCACTTTGGCTGTGGTGTGTAGGGTCCAGGGTTCAAGACTTGTGAAGGCTGTTTATTTTGTTGCTGGGCAGAACAAGGGCCATTGGATACAAAGTGATTAAGGCACTTTTGAGCAGTTGTATGCGGTTTGCGTGGATTTGCGCGAAGGTAAGTACTGCTAAATTCCAGTTACAGTTTCATATACTCAGTTAGCTTTTAAATTGCTTAACCAGAGTAGGCATTGCTTAATCCCATGCAAACAGGCTTAAGCTCACTTACTAGTGCTTAAATATGCTTACTACTTCTTATTGGTGCTTAAACCTCCTTACTAGTGCTTTATTCACTATGATACTAACATCTCACATGTGCATTTACTGCAGTACTTCAGTTCATAAATATATGTTATTTAGTGGGATATGCAACATAAATATTAGTCATAACGTGCTTTGCCATGGAAAATGGAATATGCTGCAGTGGGACTCAAACCGGGAATGTCTGCTGATAAGGCAAATGCTCTGCCCACTACACTATTGCTGTTCTGCTTCATTGTCATATATCGTCCTTGTTATCCTCTTCAGCCATTTAAGCTGCATTAGCCGTAGCTAAGCGATGGTCACACCCGCTCACCTATGGTTAGCTTTAATCGGATTTAAAACAAGTAAAGGGTTTGTTCATTTTATTTCTGTATACATTTGCTGTTGTACACAAGGAGGACTGTTTGTGGGGATATGCGGATACCAATGAGCAGTCTTGCTCATTTCTTGCCCCTTTCTGCTGTTCTTTATTGTGGGGGCATGCATATTCTGATAGCTCTGCTCTCAGATACACCCCCTGCACTCCTATATGCTCTGTGTAAGATTAGGAGCTCAGGCAGCCCACCTCATTACTATGCATGGCACGCTGCTGTCTTGCTCCTAAATGGCCGCCTCCATGCAGGACTAAACTAGTCTTGCATGGTGGAATAGTAAATCTGAGGGATAGTCTTTTTGATATCTATTTTTCATGTCTCTGGTCTTTTATTGGGCATTTCATAAATCACTGCATGCCTTGCTTTTCTTCAAATAAGTCTAGATGACATAGCCAATAAATTTACCACATACTATGTGAAATGCAGAATTAAATGAATCTCAGTATATCTCAGTGTCATCATCAGTTCTGACATGGGCATGGTAGATAGCCTTAATTGGACTTAATGGTAGAAACTATGTACAATCAATGTATCTTTAAAGGGCATAGGAATTAATTTCTTGTACACTGACTTGAGTTGCTTTCAGTGTTGCTGTGTTAAATATATATACTACACCCCAAAAAATTAAAATGTATCCAGGCTGTTTTCGGATAGTGCTTTATATACTGCTGGATTTGAACTAAGTGCTCTCAATGACTAGGCAATGCTCTATATATTTTTTCAACAGTGGAATTCCAATAGTTTGTTTTTTCTTAAAGTTTTCCAAAAGTTTGCTTTTCTACTAGTTTCTTATACAATGTGGAATTCAAGAGATATGAATCACATTCAGCGCTAACACTAATGCATGTGAGAGTTACTTTTTCCAGTCCTATGGCAGCTGGACTATCAGCTACTGGCCAGTGCCCATCCTTAATTTCCATACTCACTACCCAGCCTCCTCTACCCAAACTAGATGCCTAACAGGACAGCTGCACATCTGATCTCATAGTTTCATGACAATATTTGAAGAGGCAGAGGGGAGATAAAGGCCTTCTGCCACACCATCACTCATGTTGCCACAAACTATTTGTTATGTACCCTAACCAAACCCCTGGCATGAGAGGTTATGTCTTTGGATGGATGTGCAGTCATGCCATGATGAACCCACCCTGCCAACTTATTCACATGCCCCTCAGTGCCTTCCCACCAGACACTCAGCTGGCACTGCAGTTCACAGCTATGGCTTCACTACTGGAGCATGATTTGGTGGGCACCCCCAGAACATCACATCACCACAAGATAAAGGTGAGCAGGCAATGCTTCATTACTTCTCTTGTCATCAGCGTTTACATTGCATGGGTTGTACACAAGACCTCATCCTTTGAGGCGTAGAGCCATGTTCTCCTAGAATGAGTTTGAGTTCCTGTGGGTGTTGGTCAAGACGTTTTTCAAGGTTGGGGTAGAATTATTCCTTGATATCCCCAATAAGTTAAGATTCATGTGCAAATGACATTAGCATCTTGACTTTTGTTGCCTTTGAGTCAGTGAATCATGAAATGTTGATACCAGCAGTTAGTTCTGCATTCTGGTTGACCTTCTTGTTTTTTCTTAGCAAACACAATGCCCCATGTGTGCCCCCCCATCAAGAAGCTATGATTCATAGTATAACGTGAAGCCTCCACAACCTTAACTTCACAGCTGTTCATCTAGTCTTCTTGGCCTAATTTAGACAGCAATGATGAAGTTACTTCATACAAGCTCTCTACTATAGACAACAGGTTCCTTTTGAGAAAAGCACTCTACTCTGATGATCATGCCTGAATGTACAAACATCCAGTGATTTAAAAAAAAAATCATTATTAATTTCCATTTAATTACATAAATACTGAACGTTTCACCCCACTGGTTGTAGCTGACCTTCCAAAAGAAGGTAAGGCAATTCATATTTAGTTCCTTGGTAACATTTTTTTACTCTCATCTTCCTATTGGGTGAGTCAGTCCTCAAATTTGGATCTGCTTAGATAAAACAGTAGCTATCAAACTGCACCCATATCTCTGTTCAGGTGCCATACAACCAACAAACCGCTCCCAGAACTGAGAATGGTGGATTCAGTGGTCGGTTCTACAGAAAACAAATCAAAATGATTTTGCTCCAAATACAGTTCATCGTAAACTGAACTATTTCAAGTGTTTCATATACAGGGCAAGCCTTCCATAATCTCTACGTGTAGATGAGCTCTGCAGAACTCTACTTAAATTAAACAATCAATTCTGGAAACTCTTTTCTTCACTTTCTTGCAAATTTGGGATGAGAAAGGGTATCTACTAAATCTCTGCAGCATACTAATTGATTAAAGTACTTATTCTTAAAACATTCTGAATCTCTCACTGTTCCTGCTGCTACTGCCATTAATCTGTTGGCATCAGACTTGAAGAGCTCTGGAAATTATGTTATCCATGACAGAACCATTTGCCTGAATTCTTGTAATGTGTTAAAACTCAGTCCACAAACAGAAGCCACACAAATGTGAGAAGCTGGAAAACAAAATAAGGTGTCAACAAAATCCCTAACTCTGCAGTTTTCTTTTCTTTTCTTTTTTTTTTGGCAAATGGAAGTCTTCTAGAAAAGTTGAAATGTCTCCCCAGTGGTCACTGCTTGTCAGTTTTACTTAAGAAATGATCTGCAGTCAGGATACTGCTTTCTTCTTGAAACCATTTTGCTTGTGAGAGGGGTATAACAGTTATCGCAATAAGACTCGTTCCAGCAGAGTCCAATACTAGAGCAGCAGAAGAACATCAGCTACCTGGAAAAACATACAAGAAAGGGAATTCGTTTCTAAAGAACCTTTGGTTGTAATCAGTGTTGCATATGTATCACTAGCTGAAAAATGAAAGGGAAGACTCCATCTAGGGACAGAAACACCAACACAGAAGAGACAGAGAGAGAGAGAAAAAGAAGCTATGCATGAATGGAATATCAGCAAGACCTTAAAATAGCAAAACCAAAGCCAAACCAATAGTAGAAAGACTGCATGCCAGTCTAAATTTGAACTGTTGCCGACTAATGCCCTGAAATTTTTAATAGTGATATCTTTTTATCATCATCTTCTTTTGGCTGTTCCTGTTAGGGGTCGCCACAGTGGATCATCCATTTCCATTTCTTCCTGTCCTTTGCATCTTGCTCTGTCACACCAACCACCTGCATGTCCTCTCTCACCACATCCATAAACCTTATCTTAGGTCTTCCTCTTATCCTGTTAACTGGTAGCTTCATCCTGAGCATCTTTTTCCCAATATACTCAGCATCCCTCCTCAGCACATGTCCAAACCAACGTAATCGTGCCTCTCTGGCTTTGTCTCCAAACCTTCCAACTTGGGCTGACCCTCTAATATACTTATTTCTAATCCTATCCACCCTTGTCACACCTAGTGCAAATCTTAACATCTTTAACTCTGCCACATCCAACTCTAACTCCTGCCTTTTTGTCAATGCCACTGTTTCCAACCCATATAACATAGCTGGTCTCACTACCCTCTTGTAGACCTTCCCTTTCACTCTTACAGGTACTCGTCTGTCACAAATTACTCCTGACACTCTTCTCCACCCACTCCACCCTGCCTGTACTCTCTTCTTCACCTCTCTTCCACACTCACCATTACTCTGAACTATTGTATGATTTCCCCATTTAATTTGTAATAATACATATTTCCTTTTTCCTAAGTCTCATAATTCGATGTTTCATGGTATTAAAGATAGCATCAATACTACTTCAACAGATTTGCATTTTGGGCATAAATGAGATGCAGGGATATATAGAGTGTCAGCCAAGGAGTTCAAATCCTGAAGAATTTTATTGCACTAAAATATTATTAATCATTCTTTAATAACCAATCAAATAATTAGAAAGCACACTGAAGTACAAGCAACATATGGAATAGTTACTACGAAGGAGAGACCAGCGAGTGGAGACTGCATGGGAAGTAGAAAGGGGGCAAAAGGCACAGAGTAAGTGTCTTCAAATAATCAAGTCCACTGCACACAGCACAACATTGTTTACTTAGTTACGACATCACACAAATGAGCAGTAATGGAGTCTCAGCATAGATAAAAGAATAATAACATTTTCCATTGCATACAGAAAATTTGCAACACAAAAACAAACTAGATATCTCTTGCATGAACATGACAATGCCGTTATGAACCTCTCCATGCAAGCTATCATTTTGTGTTGCTGTTTCATAAAGCAGCCCTTTAGCCATCATGACACTAGTACCACATAAATACATATTATATGCTAGTGTGTCTTGTGTAAGTGAGTAGGAATGCACATTCCATGATAGACTGGCACCCTGTCCAGAAACTGTTTCAATGCCTTGTACAACTGGCTGCCATGATAGCCTCCAGTATGTCTACGTCCTTGTGAAGGATAATGTAGGTTATTATAAAATGGCTAGATGGCAGCATGAAATTAGCAATACAGTCATGTGCAAGCCATTTATTTTTCCCATTATTGTTAGTCGCATTGTGTTATACATTGTAGACTATTTGCATCATTTCAAGGAAGCTATTCCTTGTATTAGATGCTTTTTATTGCAATACATGTGTTTTTATCTATGAAGGTGATACTTTTGATAATTTTCTATTTTCCCTAGGATTGTTTGTCAGTACATATGCTGGTAACACATCAGTGACATTTATTTATTTAATTTTATTTAACATTTGTTTACCGGGGTGGTCTGACTGGGTCTACAGAACCTGTTTTCAGCAGTCCTGGGGAGAAAAGCTCCACATACAGTACAATGCAAATATAGTATAATCCAACACAATGAAGATTACATTAGAAATATTATACAAAAAAATAAGTTGAAAGAACAAACTGCTACAAGATGTTGTAATATATTACTACACATCTAAACAGCTCTATACAGTTAAAACATTACAGACAATAATAGTCACTCTCATCATACATGATGTAGAAATAGCAGCCAGAAAGTAAGTGATGCAGACCATATAGTGAGAGAAAGTTAAGAAGGATAGAAGGAATAAAGCCTGAGCAGCAGCTTAAGAATATGGTATAGGAGTAGAGAAGGAGTTAGAAGAGCTTTAGGATCTTGCAGTCTGTGGGGGATTGAAATGATAGAGAAGAGAAAGACCTGATCATTAGGCAGGCTTTATGCAGGAACAGAGCCATGTATTTTTGAGATGATTTTAAAGAGGCTTTGAAATGGGTTAGGCCAGGAATAAACCTGGTAGCTAGAGGTAGTGAATTCCAATGTATAGAGACAGAGTATGAATACAGAGAGTGACCAGGTTTTCTTGTGGGTTTTGAGATAGGTAAGAAATTTTTGTCTTCTGATCATAGGGATCAATTTGTTGTGTAAGGTGCGACTAGATTGGCTTGAAAATAAGGTTGTGCAAGGTGGATAGCTGAATAAAGGCAAGTTGGTTGGGTAGTTGAAGCCAGTTTAATTCTAGGAGTGGTTTACAGTGGTGTGTGTGATATTTAGAGTTTGTGGCAAACTTTGCAACTTTGTTGTAGCACTGTTCCAACTTGCTTAGGGTAGAATTTTGTAAGTTAGTTAAGATAGGGGCACCATACAGAAGAGAGGGAAGTATAAATGTTTTTGCAAGGGTAGTTTTGGTTACTGCAGTAAAAAAAATGTTTGTTTCTATGAGTCCCAGTTTTTGATGAATTTTCTTTATATTTTGTTATATATGGGGGTCAAATGAAAGTTTAGTGGCAATGATAACACCTAGAAGTTTGGTTTCCTGCATTATTTCTATGGCAGTGTTGTCAGATGCAAAGATGTTGAATGATCAGTGAAAAGGGAGGTGATTTTGGGATGTAAGACTACTAATTTTTTTTTTCTTTTAAATAAGAAAGAGTTGGGAGTTTCTTAGCCAGGATTCAACTGCTGTAAAGGACTGTTGAGTTTTTGAGAGTAGTTCTGATAGTGATTGAGCAGTGCAGATTATGGTGGAATCATCAGCATATTGAATGAGGGTCCCAGGGTGAGAGGCAGTGTGAAGGTTGTTTGTGAAAATGTTGAAGAGTAGGGGTCATAGAATGGAGCCTTGGGGGACTCCAGTAGGGTTGTGGAGAAATGGTGAGAGTTTGTTGGACCATTTCACTGCTCATTTATGATCCTTCAGGTAGCTCTGAAACCATTTTACTGTGTTATGTGAGAAGCCTAAGTTAGACAATGTGTTCAAAAGTAATGGGTGAGACACTGTGTCAAAGGTCTTAGAGAGATCAAGGAATACTGAGGCTGTATCGCATCCTGCATCTCTGGCCTTGTTCACAGTGTCTGTAAAAGATAATAGGGCTGTAGCTGTGCTGTAGCTAGGTTGGAAGCCATGTTGGGTTTTGGTTAAAAGATTGTTTTGCAATAGATATTGCGTTACCTGCTGATGGATACCTCTCTCGAGAATTTTGGATATGGGTGACAAGATGGATATAGGATGGAAATTGGAGGGATCAAAAGAGTTGCCTCCTTTGTGGATGGGGATGATGTGAGATTGTTTCCATATGGCAGGTACTTCTGATTCAGATAAAGACCTATTTATAAGGATACTGATTGGGTAGGCAACTGAGTTGGCAGCCAGTTTGAGGTAGTATGGGGGGAGATTGTCAGCTGAAGTAGAGCAGGGTTTTAGTTTTTGTAGCAGTTTCATAATAGTGTCAGTGGGTATGGGCTGAAATGAGAATGGGGTTTGTATGACATTTTGTTGAGTATGGGGGTTAGTAATGACAGGGTTAGAAGTAGTTGATGGCCTGAGGTCAGTGTCTGAATAGGTTGAAGTGTGAGCGGGTCCAGCATTAGGGGTGTTAGTTAGTAGGTCTAAAATTGATTTTATGAAGTGCTTGTTGAAGTTTTCAGCTATTTGTGATGGAGAGGTATCAAGGTTATATAGAGAAGATATAGAGTGCCAAAATTTACTAAGGTTGACTTTATGCTATAATTGAAGCTGGGAATAATATGACTTCTTATCTCTGTTGTTTAGTTTTGTCACTTTGTTATGTAGTGTTTTGAAATTAACATGATTGTGACACCCATGCCCTGGCCCAGCAATCAAGGAGCCTCAATCCTCACCACTAACACCAGAGAGGGCATCTCATATATCAGGAAAGGATAACAAATACACACAGTAAAGTGCAATTTCCCTTAAGAGCACACAGAGATCACAGTCAGTCCAGGGCTGGTTGCTCCCTTGCTCCCCAGGTCCCCAATAAGACTCTCCACTGGCACACCTATAGGGTCGAGATCTCAGCCTAGCTGGGCAAGATAAAATCTCCAGCACCCTCTCTGTCCAACCAGTGCTTCATGTCCCTGCCCAAGTAGCTGACCCACACACACTTTGAGATAAGATTTTACACAACCACACAGACACTTCTAGGGAAGGCTGGCACAGGTTCTCCAGCTGTGCCCCCTTTTACCCAGACTATACAGTAGTAATTACTGCCACCACCCAGCTAACATTATCTGCTACCCAAAGGCCCTTAAAAGGGTGTCCAATTATTACTGTGAAATATTATTATCCAATTGGTAAATGTGACTAATCAGTCAAGTCTTATTAGAGTGACTTTGTACAATAAACGCTATAACTATGCAATGTACTCTAGAGCTTAACTTATCTCTACACAAACCAGCCACAATTAAAAGGTTTTAAAATATTTAATAATAAATCATTAAAACTACAAGACAATACTTTCTACTACACAGTGCTAGTCAAAAGAGTTCAGAGATCACAGAGAAATACTTAAAATAAATCAGTAGTACAGTTCTGACATAACAGAAAAACATAGTATAAACTTTCTAATTCCTAGCTATTGCTACAAGAAAACGCACTTCTAAAATAACTTACTTACATAGAGCCACAGGCAGTACTGTGAGTTGGATAGTTAGACAAAAATGCTTAATAATCTCTGGTTCTCACTGTTTAAATTGAAACTCCAGTTCTGCTAAACATCACATCATCTTTTACACCTTCCTGGTGTTCCCAGGCTGACAGAAACTGTATTTACATTCTTTTACAGTAATAAAGGACATTCCACATGTAAATTCTGGTCATTACCTTTAGCCTTAAAACAATAGGCAGGAAGCCTTCATCTAGCTGGACGAGAGCAGAATTGTAAAACATCAAAGGCAGTGATGAAATAATTTTAATTTCAAAAGACTAACAAGAAATGCTTGACTTAGCCTTCTTTATAGCAGATGGCAATGTTGCCATATTGTCTTAAGTTCAACTTTCATATTTGCAAATGATAAAATTATCTGCACAAGTCTATCTGGCTAGACTGGCAGCTTTTACTCATCTCTACCAGTCTTCACACCCCCCCCCCCTTGGATAACTCAAGCTAGTTTTTCAAGTGCCCCTTGAGAAACGCCACTTCAGAGGGTTAGGTCTGTCTGAGTGTACCTCACCTCATTCCCTGTCTTGAGAGCCCATCTGCATTGTCATTGCTAACCACACTGCAGTGCTGCACTGACAAATCATATGCTTGTAAGCCCAGGCTCCATCTTAGCAACTTGGCATTTTGCTGACTGGCTCTGTTTAACCATGTTAGAGGGTTGTGATCTGTTATAACAGTGAATTTCTTCCTTCCATACAGATAAGGCTGATGTTTCTGTAATGCCCACACTATGCCTAGACATTTCTTTTCTACAGCTGTATAGCATTCCTCCCTAGGTTGAAGCCTACAACTGAGATAAACCACTGGGTGTTCTTCCCCCTCTGAAGAAATTTGGCTAAGTACAGCCCCCACCCCATGGTTTGAAGCATCCACCTGCACAACAAATTCTTTGCTGTAATCTGGACTGGCTAACACAGTAGGTCCTTCCAAAGCTTCTTTAAGCTTCTGGAATTCCAGCCTACATGCTGGGGTCCACACTAGCTTATCTGGCCTGTTCTTCCTAGACAGGTCTGTGAGGTGAGCAGCTAAAGTACTATAACTGGGGATGAACTTTCTATAATATCCTGCTGTCCCTAAAAATACCCTCACCTGCTTTTTAGTAACAGGTGCAGGCCATGCCTGAATAGCTTCCACTTTGGCAGGTTCTGGCCTTATCTTACCACTCCCCACTCTATTTCCTAGGTAGGAGACCTCCGCCATACCCACCTGACATTTGCTCGGCTTAGTGGTCAACCCTGCCCTCTGTAGTCTGCCCAGCTCCTCCCTGACATGCTGAAGGTGCTCTGGCCAGGAATGGCTGTAGATGGCAATATCATCTAGAAAAGCAAGGGCAAACCCTCCTGCTCCAGCTAGGATATGATCTACCAGCCTCTGGAAAGTCGCTGGGACATTCTTCATCCCAAAGGGCATCTTTGTGAACTCATACAAGCCAAAATGAGTCACAAAGGCTGACTTCTCTCTAGCATTGGGAGTCAAGGGCACCTGCCAGTAAACTTTGGTAAGATCAATGGTTGTAAGATACGTAGCTCCACCCAGCTGCTCTAGGGCCTCATTTGTCCTAGGCATGGAGTAAGCATCCAACTCTGTGTGACTATTTAATTTCCTGTAGTCCACACAGAACCTGGTGCTGCCATCCATCTTTGGCACCAGCACCACTGGGGAGGCCCAGGGACTGTTGGACTCTTGAATCACCCCTAGTTCCAACATCTCCTGTACCTCCTCCCTCAGGGTCTGTCTGACTCTTTCAGGCACCCTAAAAGGGACCTGCCTAATAGGCCTTTGGGCTCCTGTATCCACCTGGTGCTGCACCAGGTGGGTGTACCCTGGTTTCCCAGTGAACATGTCCCCAAATTCTTACAACACTGCTCGGATTTCTCGAACCTGGGTAGAAGATAGCTGCTGGGACATTGCTACTCCTTCCACCGAGGTGTCAGCCTGAGCCTCACTAAGAAGTTCAGTCCCCAGATCTCCCTCAGACTCCTCCTGCAATCCACTGCAAATGCTCAGCACAAGGGCCTCCTTATCATGGTAAGGTTTCATCATGGTAACATGGTATAATTTGTGCCCCTGCCATCTGCCTAGCAGTTCCACCATGTAGTTAACATCACTTACCTTTCTTACCACCTTATAAGACCCTCCCAAGCTGCTTGCAGCTTGTTGTGTCTGACAGGAATGAGAACCATTACCTGGTGCCTCACAGCATACTCTCTAGCTCGAGCATTCCTGTCATACTACACATTTTTCTGTTGTTGGGCTTCTGCCAGGTTCTCCTAGGCCAAGCCCATGAGTTCCCTGAGCCTTGTTCTGAGGTTTAGGATGTATGCCACAACAGACTCTGTGTGAGACTCGCACTCACCTTCCCACTCATCTCAAATTAAATCTAGAGGTCCCATCACCCTATGTCCATACAGCAACTCAAAGGGTGAAAAACCTATGGATTCCTGAGGAACCTCTCTGTAAGCAAGCAAGAGATGGGGCAAATATTTGTCCCACTCCCTCTTAAACTGATCTGCAAATGCCCGTAGCATGGACTTGATTGTAGAGTTTAACCTCTCTACAAGACCATTAGTCTGAGGATGGTAGGGGATGATCTTCATGTGCTTCACCCCACAGGACTTCCACAGACAAGCCAGTAAGTCTGACATGAAATTGGCACCTCTGTCAGTCAGTATTTATTTTGGGAAACCTACCCTGCTGAAAATCTCTAGCAAAGCATTTGCCACCTTCTCTGCCTCAATGGAGGACAAAACCACTGCTTCAGGGCATCGTGTAGCATAATCCACTACCACTAGGATATACTTTTTCCCTGTGGAACTTGGGGAATTTAGAGGTCCCACAATATCCATAGCTACCCTCTGAAATGGCTCCTCAATCACAGGCAAAGGCATCAAAGGAGCTCTTGCCTTGTTTCTTGCCTTGCTTACCTTTTGGCACTACTCACAGGTCCTGCAGTACCCTGTTACATCTCTGGAAATTCCAGGCCAATAGAAGTTCTGCATAATATGCCTCTTTGTATGTTTTATGCCCATATGACCTGCAAAGGGAATATCATGGGCTATGGCTAGAAAGGCCAGATGGTAGGCTCAAGGCACTACCAACTGCTGTACTCTCTCACCTTCTAGCCCTCTCTCAGGGGTCCACTCTGTGTATAGTAACCCTTTGTCCCAGTATACACATTCCCTCTTTCCTTGAGACTCAGGCACCTCCATTGCTACCTGCCTCAGGCTTTGCAATGTAAGGTCCGACAGCTGAGCCTGTTTCAACTCTCTCCTTGTAACCTTTCCCAGCTCCCCTTACACAGGAAGTCTGGCATCCTCTGACAGTAGTGCCTCACTGTCAGCTTGGGTACTACTACTCACCTCTACCTTTGCAGTCATTCTGTCCAAGGGAACATCAGTACCCACAAGCAGCTGTGGTTCACCTTCAGTCTCACTGCTACAGCATAGGTCACTCCCTGAAGTAACCACCTCGGCAGTCCTGGCTGCATGTATGCGGTCTGTCTGGGTCTCACCCGGGCTACCAGACCCACATGCTTGTCTCCTAGCCTTACTGCGTGTAACTGCATAAGCCCATGGTACTGCCTCATCCAAATCCTTACCTCGCAGGACATCTGCAGGATGGTAGATGGCAGCAGAACACAGGACATCATTTCTTCATGTTCACCCTCAGAGCACAGCTCTGGGTTCCAACATTGCTTATTTAACAAAATCCAGCCTCCCAGTTTAAGCATAGTATAATCCTCCAAAGCAGTATTAGAAAGCTGTCTCTACCCCAGAAAAAATGGAAGGTTGACTTTTGTAGTACTCTTAACATAGTCTCTCACAAAGGGTACAACTTACCCATTAAGAACTCTTTCAGTGCACAGCCTTACTGAATACTTGATTGGCTCATGATACTCCACTTCGTGGC
This sequence comes from Protopterus annectens, assembly GCF_019279795.1. NCBI lineage: Eukaryota > Metazoa > Chordata > Ceratodontiformes > Protopteridae > Protopterus > Protopterus annectens. Next base: position 755,377,548 of record NC_056730.1, on the reverse strand, counting down.
TCTACCCGCTTCGTGCGACCTTCGGGCTCACTCCGCTCCCCTACCCTGCCCCCATATCCTACCTACTCCCAGAACCACTACATTTATATCCACTAAACCACAACCAAACCACCCTATCACCTCCCACCCTACAAATGCACAGAGATAGACAGCCATACCCCTAGGTTCTCACTCTCCCTCCCCACCCACCCTTAAGTAGCCAACCTCTTCTCTCTCCCCATCCTGCTACACTGGTACTTAAAACAAAATGAAAGTCATCTTAGGGTGTCTCCTACTCACCCTCACAATACTAACAAACATCACATCCATTCATCCTACAACCTCACTTCAAAACACAAATTACCATGCAACACACACCTACATTAAACCAAACACACACATAGACGTCCCCATTACTGCTGCAATATTTAAAGCTAGCTTAATGCTACAAATGCATAAAATCCAATTGACAACAACCTATACCACGAAACTATCAGCTAGATCCCACATAAAAATAACACATAGTATTGCTTATTACAAAACACTCCTCATATCAGGAGACATCTACCCAAATCCAGGACCAAGCAATACCCTACTTCCACCCAAACAAAGATCAGACTTACTAATTATTAAAATGAATACCAGGAGTATAACTAACAAACTTCCTGATATACAAGCATTCATAACTACTTCCCAGACATAATAACCATCACTGAGACCTGGTTAAAACCTAATCCAGAACAAAGAAATTCTCCCACCAGGATATAATATATTAAGGCAGGATAGAACAGGTAAGAAGGGTGGTGGAGTTGCCATACTCTTTAAAAATAAACTCAACATAAAACCTCTAAAAATCCAATCCCTACATTTCAAAATGCTGAAACCTTAATCTCAAATCTACTTGTAAATGACACCACAAAAATCAATATTATCTGTTGTTACATCCCCCCAGGTAACAACTCACCCACCATAGAAGAAATCCTACAATGGCTCTCAGACAAACTACCCAATGAAACCATTCTCTTAGGTGACCTAAACACAGACTGGTTAGCTTGTAACTCCAACAACCCCACTAAACATATCAATCTCTATGGCTTTACCCAGCTCATTCATGAACCCACTAGAGTAGACAAAAAAATCCCACAAACACTCAGTCTTAGAATGGACACTAGTTAATTGCCCTAAACAAAACTATCACACTGGATGTCTACTAGACACCCTGAGTGATCACCTCCCCACATTCCTTTTACGTAAATGCACCAACCTTTCCCACCCTATAATTTTTAGACAAGTCAGAGACGACAGTAAACTAAATGCACAGAATCTTAACCACATCCTAAGACAATGTAAATGGGACCCACTACTAACATTAGGCTTAGACCAAGCCATTGACTACTTTAACAGGACTTTCACTAGCATCCTCAACTCAATGGCACCCATTAAAAGAATCAGGGTTAAGGCAAACCATGCCCCATGGCTAAGAAGGGACACAAGAGCCCTACTAAAAGCCAGAGATAAATCTTGGAAAGTCTGGAAAAGAGTTAACATAAACCTATTCAAACAAAACTACCAGAAACTAAGAAACCAGGCAAAAGGACAAACCAAACTCGATAAACAAAACTATTTCCTTAACATCCAAACCAAACACACAAGAGACCCCCAAAAGTTCTGGCATGCCATCAACTCCCTACTTAACCCGGGTAAAACATCTACTCTGTCTCCCACCACCGACAATAACACTAAAGACATTGCCTCACAATTTAGCCATCACTTCACTGAAACCATCCTATCTTTATCCTCTTGAATCTCCAAAACCAACCATTCAAGGACCCCAAGCCAACCCCTTAATAATATACCCTCCTTTACTCTCTCAACTGTCCCTACCACTAAAATTAAAAAACTCCTACAAAAACTCAAACCTACCATGTTTGCTGCAGACAACTTACCACCCAACTTCTTAAAAATAGCAGCTGACTCTCTATCATACCCTGTATCTATCCTGATAAACCGCTCCATACATGAAGCCTACATCTCACAGTTATAGAAAGTATCATACATCAACCCTCTTCACAAAGGAGGAAATTCCAAAGACTTCTCTAACTACCATCCCATAGCCATCCAACCCCCCTTATCTAAAATACTTGAGAAGTGTATTCACTCCCAAGTTATGCAATTTCTGAACTCTAACAATCTCCTTTTACCCACACAACATGGCTTCCGACAACACCATAGCACTACAATCACTTTCCTGTGTTATACAAATACAGTTAACCTACACAGAAACAACAACTTTGTATCAGCAATATTCTTAGACCTATCCAAGGCATTTGACATGGTGTCACACACCAAGCTACTGGAATCCATGACCTCCCTATCCTTTGTCCCTTCCAGTATAGCATGGTTTAAAAGCTATTTGCCAGACAGACAGAAATCTGTCCAATGACCAATGGCAAACCACATTATCTCCCCTACTTCCAACCACTGTAGGAGTTCCACAAGGTTCAATATTGGGCCCTCTGCTCTTCTCCATATTTACTAACAGCCTCCATACCTCCACCAAACAGGCCACACTCATACAATATGCAGATGACTCAACTCTCATCTGCTCCACACCATCACTCACTACCCTTCAAAAACTTACTCAGGAATCCTTTACCTCAGTGGAAAACTGGATTACCCAGAACCAACTCATCCTCAATCCCAACAAGACCAAATTACTCATATTCGCTCCCAACAAAACTAAAACCACCCATCAACCTTTTACAATCATATCCAAGAACGGTACTAACATTGCCCCCACTAACCATACCAAATTCCTTGGCTTTGAAATCGACAACAAACTACTGTTTGATGTCCATATCTCACAAACAATCAAAAAGGTCCACAAAAAATGGGTACACTGTATTGACACCAAAAATTTCTATCTGATCAGGCACAAATTACAATTGCCCAAACAAACCTACTATCCACCCTTATGTACCCTGCACCAATTCTTACCCACACAAGAAAACAGGACCTGGAATGACTTCAGTCATGCTACAATAAAATTGCCAGATTTGCTAATAACTCCACCTTCAAAACCCACCACTGTCAGGCACTACAAGAACTTAAATGGTCAGAACTTCCTCAGCTACTCAACTATCACCAATTAATCCTTACCTACAATATTTCAAATTCTCCTTAGAAAACCCCATCTCTAAACCAACTACTAACCCAGTAAGTATCAAATCGGCCCCCACGCTCTTCTGAAAAATCTCTCCTCTGTATCTCCAAAACCAATAACTCTGCAGGGAAAGCTCTGTTCTCCCACAACATAGCCAGAAACTGGAACAACCTTCCCTCCACTCTAACCTCTGCTCCTTCAATCACCATGTTCAAAAACTCTCTCAGAGAGCACCTCAGGAACCAATGGCTATTCCCATGCATCACATAAAACTGCTATCTCATTTTATAACAAAAAACTATTTATATTTCTGACAATCTGCTACAGACTCAGGAATTCCTACTGCAAACCTTAAAATGTAATCTTTTTCTCTATGCTCTAATTTAGGACTTGCTGCTTTCTATATAATCCTTCTGTATGCTGTTATGGATTGTGTAACATATACTTGATGTGTTAACTATACTGCAATTTGTATGGAGCTTTGCTCCCTAGGCCTCCGCTGAAAATGGACCTGTGTCCAGTCGGACTATCCCGGTAAACAAATGTAAAATAAAATAAATAAAAATAAAGTGTTAATGTAGCTTCACCTTCAGCAGTAAAAAGACCTATGAGTGTGGGTGAATGAGTAGGGGGGTGGGGATATTCTTCCAGCAGATTCAACACTACAAAAGAATGCAAACTAGACTTAACAAATTAAGTTATTTGCATATTGCCTTACATAGATTTAATGTTATTTGTTGCTCGTGTACTTTTTGCCAACTGCAGGTGAAATTCAGCTGTGCAAGTTCTTTAGGTAGTGCGATATGATAAGTCTGACTACTGCTGCTGCAGAAAGAATATGTGCTTGTTTCACTTTTTGTAGAGTGAAAGAAGCTGAATGGAGACACACACTTGGGACATGGGGTAGTGACATTGATTGCCTGACCTTACTTCTGTCACTTTTGTGATTTATATCAGTGACTTTTACCTGTTTTACCACTGGGAGCATTCATTAACTGCAGATTGCACATTAGACAGTTGCACTTATGTGCTATGAACATCTGTCATATAGTCTCCACACAACAAAATCAGAATCACTTTGTCTATACATTACCGTATTTATTTATTTGTTTAATACTTCACAATACCACAGCAAAAGTCTTGATAGCAACAATTAGAGATAAACCTTGATGAAGCATTGGAAGTCTCTGCTCAGACCTAAAAAAATCCAAATAATCTATGCAGAGCAATTTCCACTTCAAGAATAATGCATTTAATGACACAGAGAGTGTGGAACCCAATCATGTATATACTGGAATTATACCATTGTTTTATATTTTTGTAGGAGAGATTACTTTAATATACACTTCTAGATTCTGAACTGATTTAACAGCTGCAAGTACAAAGAACTTTATTAAATTCATTTTAGGCCAGCTGACACATGGAGCAAACTGTGCAGTTCTTTTTTATATTTAGTAAAGTATTATTGGGAAGTTGCCTAATTGCACATTTGCAGCAATCCTTTTTATTTTATTTACTTATTTGCAGGTAAGTTAGTGAATATTTATAGAATCTTAAGACATTGAATGGAATGACTCTGTATGGTTTATAGATTTTTAGTTTCTGATCCTGTGTAGTCTTGGTATTAAAAAAAATAATTTTGCTTTTTATTTTAAATGATCATTGTGAAGAAAAAATCCAAGGTACTCTGGAAGGTGTCCAAACTGTTGCAGCCATTACACATCCATATGCATCCCTGACATTCTTACAAAAACTCCTTGTTTTATTTCTATGTTATCCCACCTGGTATTTTTTTTTGTTCTGTTTTGAAACATGATACATCATATCATAGACGACCTACATGAGTGCAGACATTTGCTTCCTGATCACAGCTTCAGTGAAGTTTTAGAATGTGAATTTGTAAGAAATAATTTGCTGTTCATCACCTGAAATTCTTTATAGCGATGACAAGTGCACAATTTAAGCATGCCTTCACTTACTATGCTGCCTTAAAATGGTACGGTTGAAGTAAATTGTGTGACTACCCACATGCAACTATACCATCCATCATCCTTACATCATCAAGTCGACTTAATTATTGAAAGAACGAAAGTAAGTTACAACAAAATGCTTTAGAAGAATAACCTTGAGATTTTAAAATCTCAACAGAGGAGTTGTATCTAAGCAATTACTTAACTACCTGAGATTACAGCTCTTGCAGAAAAGAATTTCTCCCATAAGGTGGTATTACTTCAGTAAAAAAGATGTCTGTGATTCATCCGTAGATATTAAACTACACATGTCTTGCTTACAGAAATCAGTATAACAATAGCTGATCTTGTCTTAGAACTTTTTCTCAAATTAGATTTCCAGATAACAAAAGCAAGTGCTATTGAAGTGGCCATATTGTCTTCTAAATCGATTTTGTAAAATATTACCTGCTCTATAATATTACTTAATGTAACTTAGTCTAACTGTGGTATTATATGCTTGTAATATCTAGAATAAGATTCAACATCAGCATGCATAACATGCCTTTTGCTTTTCAGCATTTTTGTTCCCTTAGTTACAGCTGCAGATCTATTTGTAGTTGAGAAATAAGATTTGATGATCAGTTGCTCACACTGGGCTTTTAAATATTCCCACTTGGATAGACCAATAGTCAAAGCTGATGTGACACAACGCACCTAAAATGACATGTGAAGAGTACTACTAGCATCTGAAATTCTGTTCAGTTTTTTGATCAGTAGTAATATTGGTGAGATGATCAAAGTGATTAAAGCAGCTAATCATTCTGAATATCTAAACATCTGTCATTCATAATTTGCTTTGCATATGATAATGAAGAGAATAACATCTGTATTTAATATTGACTAGTAGACAAGACGTGTAAGGACTTTGATTTGAATGATAGTAGAAAGCACTCACACTGCAGTTATAAACGTTCCTCCAGTATCCAAGACAGAAGATGGGGAATGTAATATTAAAAATAAAACATGGTTATCAGATAGATTTTGTTATTTGGCACAACACCATTTTTTATTTTGGGCATAATCCCCAATACATCATGTGCTTGAATCATTTCATGCCAGCACATTTATTTATATATCTTTTTTGACCGTGTTAGTCCAACTATGCTGGTAGCCTCTTTTTAGGAGAGATCCAAGGTGGTATTTAAACTACCAGGGGAAATTTGGTCAGAGCATCAGGGAACTTCCACACTACTTGTTTGATAGTTCCAGTGGGGATCTTTTGGATCCACCTGAGCTACCATCAGCTTAAGCAGACTGAGCCTTGGTTTAACCTCTCATCCAAAGGACAACATACTCAGGTGTGCAGCACCCCCTTATGCTGCACTGCATTGTCAAAATGTATTTGCATTATTAATGTATATTGAGTCTATAGATTATTTGTCTTAAAACAATTGCGACAAATAGTTTTGATAGATGTATATGGTGCTGTTCATTTGGGTCTTAAGGAAAGTATTATAAAAACAAGCAGAAAAATAGTTAACACACAAGTTCACCCCATGAACTGACTTTCACTACTACAACAAAAAGGCTATTTACAGTTTAAAATATGAATCAGATTTCTATTTATCAGTAAATTATAAACAGGATCAGATCAGTCTGAAAGCTAGGCATGAGTGGCTGAACACAAAACCATTATTTGCACTGCATAACAGATTCAGGACTTAAAACATGGCAGCTACTGTTTTGCTATATTATTGATTTCTGAATAACACTGTTTGCTTGATTCTATGCATATAGTGGACCAGCATGAGAAATGCATAGTTTTTTAAACATTCTTAGTATTATGTACATTTTCCAGTGTTATAAAGAAATCGATTTAATGTAGTATAGCATGTTAGGATGTACACAAGGCACAAAGCCAAACATCTCAGTTGTGTGTTTTACAGCATATGAGCTCTGTGAATGTTATGTAATCTGCGGAAGTGATGGTGTGGGGGCACAACATGACAGCCTGGGCACTGAAACAATGGGTGGTGCTGTGAGCTTCAAGGGGAAGGTAGTAAACAATGCACAGCACATGCACACATATACACACACACACACACACACACACACACACACACACACACACACACACACACACACACACACTGCTTGCTTGTGTGTATGTGTGTCCTGTTTTCTAACACAAGGTGATGAGTGCTATTGTATGACGGGAGTTTACAGCTATGTAGTCTATGCTCTGATAAACAATCCATTTCTTTTGGTTGTCAAGACATTTTATACACAAGAAGGGTGTAGAGCATATAAGTCAATTCTAAAAATTAGGGATTGTCTGAGTTATGTACTCCACTGCAAGTATTGTTTCATTGGATATTAAATGTTTGGCTATGCCCCTGGAAACAGTTAATGGTTCTCCAATGATTAAATCAATTTTTGTCTCTAAAGTCAATATTTATAATTGCCATCATTGCAATGCATAACTTGTCTCTTACCAATCTAAATAAAATGCTGTAAAGGTTTATTTGTCTAAGCATATTAGTATAAATATTTAACGTTGTGTACCATTGTGCTATAACATCTCTTAACTGATTCTAAAATTCCTATATCAGATGCTGACAGATCCAATAACATAAACTGTACTCCATTATAGGCCTCATAGTCAAGATAAACAATGCTCTAAATACTTCTGATTCTCTAGACTCTGCTGTAGTATGTATCTGTCCTATGTGATGCATCTATTTATTCCTTACATTTAAAGATGTTTGTAGATGTAAGGCCTGAGTCAGTGGTTGTTCCTAAATCCTAGATATATGTTACAACTTCTAATATGTGATTTCCCACTTTATGTCAATATCCCATTATTATACATATTTTTTTACAAATTTTAATTACAAATTTATACTAATGTTAAATTTCATGCCGACTTTTACAGCTCACACTTCTAGGGTGCTTAAGTATTCATTTAGGTCTTCCATATCCTGGACATTGGTAATTACTGGTCCAATCTTGCAGTCATCTACTCATTTGGTGATACAAATTTTGGGGACAGCAAAGTAAAAACTACATATTAAATACAGTGGGGCCTGGTACTGAACCCTGAGGCTCTCCAGTACTGGTACCTTTCCGTGATGACTTAAATCCATGCAAAACAATACATTGTTCTCTCATACTCAACCAAATGTTTATCCATTTAATAATGTAAGGATTTATGCCCATTTTGTTAATACAGTCTAAGATTTGTTCATGCAACAAACTATCAAAGGTTTTAGATGCATTGAAATACACAGCTAGACATTGTTTCCTCTGATCCAGAAAGGAAAGGATGCTATCATAAAACTTTACTGGACAAGTTAAGGTTGACTGTCTCATAATTAAGCCACACTATGTGTCATGTAGATTGACTCCGCAACTATTTTATTTTACAAGTAGTTGCAACAAGCAATGCTTAAAGTGCTTATGCATGATAGAGGTTAAACTAACAGGACAGTAGCTTATCATAGTGTGCATATTGTACCTCTTATAATTATGTTCAGTGTATGCTTTTTCATCCAGCTTGTACTAAGGCTCTGCTCAAAAAATGACTGTACAGAAGATACTGTTCCTACCAGAAATAAGCCCAAAATTAACTCTAAAAGCAAACTACTCTGGTGGAATCCAAGACTGAACAGGTTGTGCAACAACAACAAAAAAGTTATAGCTAAAATTAGGAATTGTAAAACCCCAAAAATAAAAACTCTGTCATCAAACCGAACTGTTGACTAAGTCCAACAAAGCAAATTTTGAAGTGAAGATAGCATCCCTGGGAAAGACAACCATAAGGCCTTTTTTAGCTATGTTTGAAACTTCAAAGGCACCCCACATTATTGTACCAACAAGTTGATAAATATATCCAAGTTCATGGAATTGGGAGAGATAGCAAATCTTCTGATTGAAAATTCATCTCCAGCATTACCCCTTTCATCCTCTAGCCTCCTGTCCAGGAAATACCATCTAACATAATCCTTAAAATGTATTAGATGTGTGCTTAAAGAACATCCAACAATCATTAGAACTGTTTATTATGAAATCACTATCACAGTTATTTAACTCACTCAACAAACCTTCACAGTCCAATTTTTTTCATATCAAAATGGGTGATAGTCGTTTCTTGCAGCTTCTAACCAGAGATGTCAAAAGAAACACTGGCATGTTAGACTGCAACAGCAGGGTGTGAGAATTTATATTATGAATTAAAATTAAATTCTCACTTTTTGCAAATAGTAAGTTTAATAAGTAAAAGAGGATAGGTGTATGAATATATTGTCAAGTTAAAAGTATTTAAAATGTCCAAAATGTAAGCCTCTTATTAGGAATTAGTATGACAGAAAAATCTATTAATGTTTGGGTAATTAAAGTCCCTAAGTAAAACGACGGAAGGTCATTCATCTAAAATATAATACAAAGTTTGCAGAAATGCATGTTATGAAAGTATAGCTGTGTAGAGCTGAAACATTTTTTTTAATATTATTCCTTAAAAGATACCTATTAAATTTGGCTTGCATATCATGAGAAGTATTTGCATTTACATACTTGCAGTATCTACCTCAGGTGAATCCTTTATTAGTCCTTGTGAAATATTTCCAGGCTGTACATCCCCTTTGAGAGATTCACACCATAATTACAAATATAAATGCTTTATATTCATCAGTCAATTCTTTTACATTTTCACTTAATGTTGTAAGTCTCCTTTGACAATAGCATACATCAATAGTACTATCAAGCTTTGTTGTTATGCTCTGAAATCTGTCAGTGCTGAACATAAAGGGTATTATCCAGCTAGATTACAATTCAAGCTCAAAAATAGATTTTAAATGATGACCCAGTATTAAAAAGCCCTACCTAAGCAAGTTCTCAAGGGCATACATAGTTAATGAACCCACATTTTCCACAAATAGCTTTATTACAATTATAAAAATCAGAAACACATTAAAAATATCACATAAAGAGATATACACTTTCTAAAACTTTATTTCAAAACAAAAGTACTACATATCACTGTAGACTAACAAGTGCATATCAAGCCAAAATAATAATACAAACAGAAAAATGCACAGCATTAAATATAAGTATGATCCCAGTTACTTTCTGACTTAATTAATAAATGCATTACAAAATGGAGAAGACCATTTCAGTAATGAGGCAAAGAAAAAAAACGTCATCAGGATGTACAGTATACCCATTTATGGTTCAAAAGCTGCTATCCAATAGGCATACATCAGTAAAATGGCACTCCACCCTCTCTCTATACTTCCCAGTCACCATCGGTATACCACAATGCTCTATCCTTGGTCCCCATTTTAAAGTTCTTTCTTTTGACAATATAACCATTTAAATCACTTCTCATAGCAAATTATTAGGGATGATAGTGGATGATGATTTTAAATCTAATCTGTATATACAAAATTGATTGCATAAGCAGTACTCATCAAAAACTAGGGGTGCTTTATAGAGCCAAACACTTCTCACTGAGACAAATAAAACTACGCTTGTCACTACTTATCTATTCCACACACTTCTTTATGGTGCTCCCATCTTTACTAACTTCCAGGCTTCACAAAAATCAAAAATTGAACAATGGTATAACACCCCTTTCAAAACACACCACTGTATAGCACCAAAAACATACATCCATTAGAACTACACCATCAACTAACTTATATACAACTTCTTACTACTTATAAATTTATCCAGAATCCATCTGCTTGTCAAGCAAAAACTTGCTATATTCAACTGGACGTATAAGAGAATTTAAGTACCTTTATCTGTTCTTTTTTTTCAAAAAAATACAGTATTTAAATTGATTTTGACTGTGTGGAAGGAATATTAGCTGAACTGGAAGTTTTCACTCTGCTCTTCAGTGTGGAAGGAATATTAGCTGAACTGGAAGTTAGTCAGTGTTTGCTGAATTTTGTTTTTGCTAGTAATTACAGGTGTGGGGGTAGTCACATTCTTTGATTTCCTGTCCTTGCCTATTTAAGTGGTACAGTGTGAAATATTTTCTGCTTAAAAACCTCAGCTTTGGCCGGCTAAGAACTTGCTAAATTCAACTGGACGTATAAGAGAATTTAAGTACCTTTATCTGTTCTTTTTTTTCAAAAAAATACAGTATTTAAACTGATTTTGACTGTGTGGAAGGAATATTAGCTGAACTGGAAGTTTTCACTCTGCTCTTCAGTGTGGAAGGAATATTAGCTGAACTGGAAGTTAGTCAGTGTTTGCTGAATTTTGTTATTTGCTAGTAATTACAGGTGTGGGGGTAGTCACATTCTTTGATTTCCTGTCCTTGCCTATTTAAGTGGTACGGTGTGAAATATTTTCTGCTTAAAAACCTCAGCTTTGGCCAGCTAAGAACTTGCTATATTCAACTGGACGTATAAGAGAATTTAAGTACCTTTATCTGTTCTTTTTTTCAAAAAAATACAGTATTTAAATTGATTTTGACTGTGTGGAAGGAATATTAGCTGAACTGGAAGTTTTCACTCTGCTCTTCAGTGTGGAAGGAATATTAGCTGAACTGGAAGTTAGTCAGTGTTTGCTGAATTTTGTTATTTGCTAGTAATTACAGGTGTGTGGGGTAGTCACATTCTTTGATTTCCTGTCCTTGCCTATTTAAGTGGTACAGTGTGAAATATTTTCTGCTTAAAAACCTCAGCTTTGGCCGGCTAAGAACTTGCTATATTCAACTGGACGTATAACAGAATTTAAGTAACGTTATCTGTTCTTTTTTTTCAAAAAAATACAGTATTTAAATTGATTTTAACTGTGTGGAAGGAATATTAGCTGAACTGGAAGTTTTCACTCTGCTCTTCAGTGTGGAAGGAATATTAGCTGAACTGGAAGTTAGTCAGTGTTTGCTGAATTTTGTTATTTGCTAGTAATTACAGGTGTGGGGGTAGTCACATTCTTTGATTTCCTGTCCTTGCCTATTTAAGTAGTACAGTGTGAAATATTTTCTGCTTAAAAACCACAGCTTTGGCCGGCTAAGAACTTGCTATATTCAACTGGACATATATGAGAATTTAAGTACCTTTATCTGTTCTTTTTTCAAAAAAATACAGTATTTAAATTGATTTTGACTGTGTGGAAGGAATATTAGCTGAACTGGAAGTTTTCACTCTGCTCTTCAGTTAGTCCCACCCACCCTCCCTGTTTTTGTTTTGGTGTTAATCTTAGTGGCCTTGCAGCTGCCCGCCCCTCTTGTAAATTTGTGTTTGGATACTCCTTCTGGGCCCATCTCATTTGCTCACTCAACTGAGTGCAGTGAGATCATATTCTGATTTCAGGCACTCCTACTGTGTACAAAGAGAGCATCTGGGTAACAGAAAAAAAAAATTAAGCTTGTTTCCTGCCTTTCCTGTTAAGTGGTATAGACTATTTGTAGGCTTCTGAGCCCCCAAACCCTTCTGTGTTGGAGGGAAGCCTTCTAGCTTAGTTTTTTTTTTCCTATAACTAGCCAGTTTTCCAGTTTCAGCACTCAAATCTGTTTCTTTGATCTCCAGCACTTGTTCAGAAAAAAAAAAAAATTTTTCATCTGCTTTTACTGTACTTGTTTCTACCTACTTTTTTTTTTACTTTTGCATCATCTTAAAAGTACTCAATTGTATTTATTACTGCTTGGTGTAACTCATTCTAAGCCTTCTGGTTTAAACACTTGGGCTTCGGACCAGTTGTTTTGCACTTAGAGGGTTTGTGGTCTGCACTGTAGTGGCAGAACAGATAGCTTACATCCTTCTAGGTTGGGAACTGCTGATTGAGGGCTCAGTGTCCGTTATTCTAAAAGTGTATTAATTCTGGTTTAAGCACTTGGGCTTTCAGGCCAGTTATTTTACATTAAGAGGGTTTGTGGTCTGCACTCTTGTGGGAGGAGAGGCTGGACTCTGCCCTTCTGAGCTGGGAATTTCTGATTGAAGGCTTATAGTTCATGCATATCTGAACTGCTTCTTACTGAAGTTGGTGCGCCTTGTTTGCTGTGGCATAGACTGGATTCGGGCCTGCTGGATCTAGCTTTGTTTGTGTAACTTGAGCACTAATCCAGGCATTCTCTAAAGTATTCAATTGTATTTATTACTGCTTGGTAGTAACTTGATTAAAGTTTAGCTGTCATTCTAAGTCTTTTGGATTAAGCACTTGGGCTTCAGACCAGTTGTTTTACATTAGGAAGGTTTGTGGCATGCACTGTGGTGGCAGGACAGGTAGCTTTCATCCTTCTAAGTTGGGAACTGCTGATTGAGAGCCCAGTGTCTGTTATTCTTAAAGTGTATTAGTTCTGGTTTAAGCACTTGGGCTTCAGGCCAGTTATTTTACATTAAGAAGGTTTGTGGTCTGCACTCTTGTGGGAGAAGAGGCTGGACTCTGCCCTTCTGAGCTGGGAATTTCTGGTTAAAGGTTTATAGTGCCTGAATATTTGAACTGTATCTTATTGAAATTGGTACACCATGTTTGCTGTAGCATAGACTAGATCCAGGCCTGCTGAATCTAGCTTTGTTTATATGCTTGTTGTTTGTTTGCTTGTTATTTCCCCGGAACGCTAATTCCACCTAATACATGGCTTCTCTGGCTTCTGTGGATCACTAGTGATATCTGCATTGCTTACTGTTCTTGTTTCCTTGTTTTACTTGAAAGAAAGTTACTGTTTGTCGTTTTTGCATTTAAGTTACCTGTAACACATTGCACTTAAGTTATCTGGCACTTGCTCACTAAAGCAATTATATAAGTCAGCACTAAAAATTAAAAGCACTACACCCTCACTCCCCACTGGCCCTGGTTTTCAATTATTAAGGAATTCCCAATATTATTCTAGCATGTCCAAAGGTCAGTTGTCAATCTCCTCTCCGGTCCAGCTGGTGAATCTGGGAATCTTCAGGCAATGTTACAACTGCCTCATGTACACAGACAACCCTCTCCTCCTCCCAACAAATTCCAACACATGTGAGAGATGCAACCATATAGCCAAACTGGAGGCTAAGCTCTCTCAACTCAGTACTGGCATAACCAGTCAGGATGAGAAGGAAACCACACTCACTACAATTCCAGTCTCACATAGACCTACCACGACAGCAAACCAAACACATAATCACACAAAAACATACTCGGAGGCTCTAAATAAAGATCTGCCGAAGCAGCAGAGACCTCCAAAGCAGACACCCAAGCAGCCTCTACCCCAAAACAAAACACGTGCAACACATATCTCACAAAGCCAGTGTGCCAAACAGTCACAGCCCTTAAGACTAAACAACACACCTGATACACTTGTAATAGGTGACTCTATCGTCAGGCACACTGACGTCCCGCTCACCAGGCTGAACAAGGAGAGGGTCACGGTGAGCAGCCTGTCGGGCGCTAGGATCCACCACATAACACAAGCACTCAGGTTACTCCAAGGCAAGTACAAATATGACTCAGTCATTGTCCATGCTGGTGTGAATGACCTGAGACGTACCTCCCTGGACTACATGAAAAGAGACATAAAGGAGCTCTCTGAGCATGTAGCCCAGGCCGGTATGACCCTGACCTTGAGTAGCATCTTACCCTCACCAAGAATGATGCCACAATATGAAGACAAGATGATCAATTTCAACAATTGGCTTAAGTACTGATGTCATTCAAAGGGGATCCAATGCCTGTCAGCTTGGGATGATATGCTTGACAAGCCACGATGCTTCGCTAGGGACGGCTTGCACCTGTCACCCCTGGGCTTTCAGATATTGGCAAAGGCTCTTGCTACCCCCATAGTGCCTTTTTTAGGCAAGGCTCAAAAGACAAACCCACCTCCATAGGTATCACAAGGGATAAGAAACTAAGAGTAATGCTACTCAACGCCAGAAGTCTAAACCTCAAGATGCACGCACTCAAAACTCTCCTTAGCATGGAGAACATCGATATCTGTGCAGTAACAGAAACCTGGTTCAGGGCTCCCGAGAGCACCCCATCACTACCAGGTTATACCTCCTACCATGCTTTTCGGCCCCAAAACTTGGACCGAACCACAAAAGGAGGGGGAGTATCGATATTCATCAAAGATACCCACACCTCCAGGTTGGTGGCAAAGCACGAAGCATCATAGACTATCCATGTGCAACTAACAGTGGGTAAAACTGCCTTCCAGTTTATAGACTGCTACAGACCACCCTCCCAAACCCAGGAACCCCACTCGGCCTTCCTGAGAACACTGGAACATATGAAGGTCTCTCCAAACACCATTATATTGGGCGACTTCAACTACCCAAACATAGACTGGGAGCATTACTCTAGCTCCAACACCCTAGCCCAAAGGTTCCTAGAATTTATAAACTCAAATGCTATGGAACAACTTGTTACCACTCCCACAAGAGGGGAAAACATACTGGACCTGATCATCACCAACATGGGGACTCTATGCTCCAGACCAGAAGTGTATCCCTCACTGGTAAGATCAGACCATAAACTAATCTCACTTGATAGTCACATCCCGACCCCACCTCCTGCCCAGAAAACCACAGTGAAAAACTTATCTAAAGCAAATTTTACACTCCTCAAAACTGAGGTGGAATCCTTCAAAGCCCCCGGGCCTGTGGAAAATACGGCCCAGACCGCAGAATCCTTTATAAACGCATTCTATGAACACCTTCAGGAATGCATGGATCATGCGATCCCAAATAAAACCAAGACCCAATCCTCCAAAGGCAGACGTCCTGTCTGGTGGACCCCAGCCATAAACAAACTATACAATAGAAGGAGGAAGCTACTAAATGATAAATCAAAATCCCAAAAAGGGAAGGCATCACTGATCAGTATTAGCAAAAAACTACGGGCACACATAAAATTGTCTAAGGCCAGCTTCGAGAGAAAAATTGCACAGGACATTAAGGATAATCACAAGGCTTTCTTTAGTTATGTTAGGAACCTGGGTGGTAATTCCCAGATATGCTCAGAATTAGTCCAAAATGACAAAAAATACACCGAACCCACAGACATTGCCAACATCCTAGCTGATAGGTTCAGCGCAAACTTCTCCCCCCCCCCACCAAAAGGGCAAATATCTATCCCAGCAGAGTGCTGCCCCCTGACATCTCAGATGCTCAGGTAAGAGCCGCCGTCTCCAAAGCAAAAAACACAGCATCAATGGGACCAGATGGTGTCCTGGGCTGCGTCCTACATGAACTCCAAGAAGAGCTAAACCCAAACATAAAACTACTGTTCAGTCTCAGCCTTACTACAGGATATGTGCCCAAAGAGTGGCGTACAGCAACAGTGGTCCCTCTCCATAAAGGTGGTGCCTCAACGGATCCTGGAAACTATCGCCCCATAAGCCTGACTAGCTTGGTCTGCAAAGCTATGGAAAGGATCATCATGGACCTCATAAATAAAGATATTGGGGACCTACAAACACTGGATCCTACCCAGTTCGGCTTTGTTAAAGGCAGATCCTGCCTCTTAAACCTGGTTGATTTCTTTGAAACAGTCACCAAGGCCATTGACGAGGGAAGGTGGTCCACACAGCCTACCTGGACCTCGCAAAGCCTTCGATACAATACCCCACTCGGGCATTATAGATAAGCTCACCAGCTTAAATATAAACCCCTATGTCACTAGATGGATTGCAAACTGGCTCAAGGACAGAACCCACATGGTTAGAATTGCTGGAGCCATGTCAGACTCCAAACCAGTTACAAGTGGTGTCCCACAAGGCTCAGTCCTGGGACCTCTCTTGTTCGGTATATATTTCTCAGTGGTACAGGCCAACACAGAAGGACTGTGGCTGACCAAGTTCGCAGATGACTGCAAACTGGGCACCATAATCGACTCTCCAGCCGACACAAGCATCCTCCAAAAGGGCCTCATAGAAACAGACAACTGGTGCCAGAGCCATGGCCTCAAGCTAAATGCCAAAAAGTGTATAGTCATCCCCTTTGGCAAAAACAAAGTGCCCACAAATTACCACATAGGTGGAAATCCATTAAGTACAGAAGAAGTAATTAGGGACCTGGGGACCCAAGTTGATAGCAATCTCTCATTTGACAACCACGTGGCCAAAGTGGTTAGAAAAACATTTTATATAGCCCACCTAATCATGAGGGGATTCACATCTAGATCAGGGAAGGTCATCGTGCCTCTTTACTCATCCCTCATCAGGCCTATAATTGAGTACAATGCCCCTTTTGGGATGTACCTTACCAGACACCTGCAGCAACTGGAAAGACCCCAAAAGTACCTCACCAAGAGGATCAAAGGGCTCAAACAGATGCCATATGCTGCCCGGTTAAAGAAACTCCAGCTCTACTCAGTGGCATACCGCCTGTTCAGAGGCGATCTGTGCCTGACGTATAAAGCCATGTCCAACCCGGAATTAATGGACATGCTGCACCTCAGAAAATCCAAATCCCATCGAGCTACGCGCTCGAGAGACTTGAACCTCAGCACTGAAATAAATAGGACATGCTGGAGGGACAGATTCATAACCCAGAGGCTTCCTTCACTCTGGAATAAAATCCCAGTCCAGGTTAGGCAGAGTCCCTCATTGACTCTCTTCAAGAGGAATCTTGATGAGTGGATGGGAGATCGTAGGTTTACCCCGGGTATCACTTCTGTGTCACTGTTAGACAGAGGCACAGTATACTAACCTCGAAAAAGGGCATAGCAAAATAAATTTAAAATGGGTGGCGAAAGCCAAACACATTCTGGCTAGGCTTATAAATGCCCTAGGGCAGATAGCCTAGTATGAACCTATGAACCTATGAACCTATAAATAACATTCTACACAGTTTCCTAGTGGCTCATTATGATCCAGTGGACAGAAACTCCTGTCTGTCCACAAACCTATCAAATCTGTTGGGAGCTGTTCATATTCATATCATGTTGCTAAGGCCTGGAACTCCTTATGTCTATCAATCAGATCAATACCCTCACTCCCATCCTTCAAAACCATTCTTAAAGATTTCCATGCCAAAAACCAGCTCTGTTCTTGTTCAATACCAGAATTAAGCAATAACCCATGCCTGGGTGTGGGTAATGCTGGATTTACCCATGGTTGGTGTGGTTTGGTCATGAGGATGAAGCCCGAGTGGCCAAACAAAGACAACCATGGGTAAATCCAGCATTACCCACACCTAGAAGTGGGTTATTGCTATTATACAATGACATTATTTAAGAAAAAAATACTTACTTTTCTTAAATAATGGCATTGTATAATGCCTCCTTGTTGCCCTTCCACAGCTGTCTGGTATTCTGCGGCAGTTCTGATGTACTGCGCATGCGTATGCTTACGCAGTACATCAGAGCTGTGGGCAAAAGCAATGGAGAAAGCAAGATCTCCGTTGCTTTTTACAAACTGTCTTGCTATGTTAAAGAAGTTTAACATAGTGAGACAGCTTTAAAAAAAGCAACAGAGAAAGGAAGATCTCCGTTACTTTTTTTAAAGCTGACTCGCTATGTTAAACTTCTTTAACATAGCGAGAGAGTTTCTAAAAAGCAATGGAGATCTTGCATTCTCCATTGCTGTAAAAAAAAAAAAGACTTATACTGATGGAAAAAGTCTGGGCGAATGAACCTTTTTCCATTAGTATAAGTCTTTGATTTACAACGTGCACACTGACCAATCAGCGTGCACGTTTTGGAATATTAATGGGGGTCGTTGTATAATAAACTATATCCCTAAATGCGGATTAATACCTGTTCATACCTTACATCTCCTTATTCTACTTTCTTTATTCACTTCTTTACTCCTATCTATTTCTCTTCCCTAGTTTTCTCTCTCTAAATATACCGTAAGCCTGCTATTCTCTCACTTTGTATTGCAATTCCTGTTTGTATTACTAAATTACCTTTAATTTCTCTACATACTGACTAAAATTTCTCTAAATATTAAATCATTGTCATATAACTTGTATTTATTCTTAACCAATATGTTCATATTACAAGGGATTCAATAATGCCTACACTAAGTGTATACTGTTCTGAGTGAACAAACAACAGAGACATAACTCATACCTTCTTCCTCCTAATTTTAAATTTTCTACTGATATTCTTCATAGGTTCATAGGTGTGCATTAGGCTAATGGCCCTGGGGCATTTACAAACCTAGCCCATAGACGTGCCCTGCCATTGTGCCGCCCTTTATTAGTTCCCAGTGCTTCTATCAAGTAGAGCCACTGGAGTAATCACAAGGGTGAACTTTTTATTTCCCATCCACTCATCAAGATTTCTCTTGAAGAGGGCTAGTGAGGTGCTCTGGTTGACATGTTTGCGAAGTCTACTCCAAAGCATGGGCAGTCTCTGGATTATGAATCTGTCCCTCCAGCATGTTCTGTTGATTGTGGTAATGAGGCTGAGGTCTCTGGAGCATGTGGTGTGGAGAGATTGGAATTTCTTTCGATATAACATTTCTAACAGAGCTGGGTCAGACATGGCTTTGTAAGTCAAGCATAAATTGGCTCTTAGTAGACAATATGAGACAGAGAATAGCTAGAGTTCTTTGAGTCTGTCTGTATAGGACATGTGTTTAAGGCCTAGGATCCTCTTCATGAGGTACTTTTGTGGCCTCTCTAGCTGTTGCAGGTGTCTAGTGAGGTATATGGCAAATAGGGCATTAGATTATATGATTGGTCTAATGAGGGAAGAGTAGAGAGAAATAATGATCTCTTTCTTCTGGGATGCAAAACACTTGGTAATGAGATGTGCCACATAGAAGGACATTCTGACCACAGTGGCAATGTGGGGGTCGAAGGAGAGGTTGCTGTCAGCCTGTGTCCCCAGATCTCTTATATCACCTTCAGCATTCAGTAGGCTCCCATCAAAGTGGTAATTAGTAGGAACTAAGTTTTTCCCAAAGGGGATGATGATGCATTTTTTGGCATTAAGCTTAAGGCCATGGTTTTGACACCAGTCATTGGTCTCAGTGAGGCCTTTCTGTAGGATGTCTGCATAACTTGGGGAGTTAATAATGGCTCCCAGCTTGCAGTCATCTGTGAATTTGGTAAGCCAGAGTACCTCCATGTTGGCCTGGACTTTTGAGAAGTAGATGCCAAACAGGAGAGGACCCAGGAGAAATCCATGTGGGACTCCACTTGTGACTGGTCAGCAGTCTGACTTGGAGTCCGCTACTTTCCCACTATGGGTTCTATCTGTGAGTCAGTTTGCAACCCACCTAATCATATAGAGGTTGATGTCTAGTTTGCTAAGTTTATCAATAATTCTTGAGTGAGGAATGGTATCAAAGGCCTTGGCCAGATCGAAGTAGGCTGTATGAACTGCTTTATCTTCATCTACCGCTTTGGTGACTGACTCATAGAAGTCAACTAGGTTGAGCAGGTATGATCTACCTTTCACAAAACCAAATTGCATGGGATCTAGAGTTTGGAGATTCCTTATATCCTTGTTAATTAGGTCCATGATTATGTGCTCCATAGCCTTACATATCAGACTCATCAGGCTATTGGGGCAATAATTTCCAGGGTCTGTAGTCGCTCCTCCTTTATGGAGAGGGGATGACTGTAGCAGTGTGCCATTCTGTAGGAACAAAGCCTGAGATGAGGCTGTGAGTGAACAGAGCACACATATGTGGTGCCTGTTCACCTAGTAATCCATGTAGAATACAGCCAGGGATATTGTTGGGTCCCATGAAAGCTGTATTCTTGACCTTAGACAATGCCGCTTTAACCTGTGCTGCACTTATGCTGGGTGCTTGGCATTCTTCTGGTATGGAGATTGGTCCTTTGGGGGGAAGAGGGGTAAAGTTGGCACTGAATCTGTTTGCCAGTATGTTGACAATATCTGTTGGCTCAGTATAGGCGGTAACATTGAGCAGTAACTCAGAGCAAATCGGGGTATATATATATATATATATATATATATATATATATATATATATATATATATATATATGCCATGGAAATTCTTGATATAACCATAGAAGGCTTTGTGGTTGTTTTTAGTGTCTGCCTCAATTCTGCCTTCATAGCTGGTTTTGGAGGTTTTGATGAGGGATCTCAACTTTTTGTTGAGGCTAATAAGGAAATTTTTCCAGTCTTGGGACTTTACCTTTTTCTGCAATAATTTCTTCCTTCTGTTATAGAGTTTATTAATGGCAGGGGACCACAAGACTAGCTTCCTTTTTTTGGAGGAGAGCACCTTGGTTCTGTTGGGTATGGCTAGTTTCATGCATTTATGTATGTGTTCATACAGTGCATTGGTATAAGATTTGGCATTCATGCATCTATTTTTCGTTGGCATGGGTGCCGTGAAGTTAGCCTCTTCTGTTTTTAGGAGGCCAAAGTCAATTTTGGAGAAGTTTTTCATGGTGGATACCTTTGCGGGTGTGGGCGAGCTGTGGATTTTCATGGTGATTAGTTTTGTGGTCGGATATCACCAGGGAGGAATTGACTACTGGTGTAGAGCGATTGTTGCCCATGCTAGTAATAACCAGATCAAGGATGTTGCTTCCTATAGTGGGGGTAAGAATGAGCTGGTCCAGGGCATTGGAACTGATGAATTCCAGAAAGTGTTGGGCCAGTGCATTAGTGCATGAGTAGTTTTCCCAGCTGATGGAGAGGTAGTTGAATTCACCTTGTATGAGAGTGTAGGGTTGGATCTTAATAGTTGAAGTCACCTTGTATGAGAGTGTTGGGTTGGATCTTAATAGTTTCCAGGTTGCTTAGGAATGTGGAGTGAGAGTCTTGGCACATGGTTGAGGACCTAGAGCAGGCTATTATCTGAATCACCGTCTTACCCAATGCTAGTTGTACCTGGCATATCTCAGATGCATTGTGCTGGGCTACTAGTCTGGAGGTGTGCATATCTTTTATGAATATGAAGACACCACTGACTTTGGAGCTCCAGTCCATGTTCTGGGGGCCGAAAGATGTGGAATGAGTTATAGCCTGCTAGCTCAGGGGTGCTTTCTGCTGCTTTAAACCAGATCTTCGTTACATCACAAATGCCAGTGTTCTCCATTTTGAGGAGTGCTTTGAGTGAGTGCATCTTGAGATTTAGACTTCTAGCATTGAGCAGCATGACCCTCAGATTGCATTTATTTATAGCTGTTATGGTGGTAATTTGGTCTTTGAAGCACCACCTAAAAAGGCACTATAGGGGTGGCAAGAACCCAGATGTGACAGATGCAAGCCATCTTGGTCAAAACATTGAGGTCAGTCAATCATGTCATCCCAAGCAGACAGATACTGGATCCCCTTAGAATGACACCAGAAACTTAGCCAATTGTTGAAGTCAGTCACTTTCTGTTTGTACTGTGGTATTATTCTGGGTGATGGTAGGATGCTGCTCAGGGCTAGGGTCATACCTGCCTGGGCAACATAATCCGAGAGTTCCACCATGTCTCTTTTCATGTAGTCCAGGGGGGTGCATCTCAGGTCATTCACACCCACATGGACAATGACAGAGTCATACTTGTACTTGTTGTGGAATGACCTTAGTGCGTGTGTTAAGTGTCAGATTCTGGCACCTGATTGACAGCTGACTGTTACCTTCCTATTATTCAACCTAGTGAGAGGGACATCAGTGTGCCTCACTACTGAGTCACCTTGATTATTGTATTGGGCAAGCTGTTTTGCCTTAGGGGCTTAGGTTCAGGGGCACACTGTGTAGGTGAGCTATGTGTCTTGTTGTCTGTGCTGTGTTGTGGTGGTCGAGTGTGTTTCTGCCTTGGAGGTCTTTGCTGTTTGGGTAGATTTCTATTGAGAGCTGGATATGTGGTTTGTGTTTTTAGGTGAGGGCTGTGATGGTGGGTGTTCTGGAGGGCTATGTGTTCCATGTGGTGTGGTGCAGATTTTGACCTTCTCCTCTTGACCAGCTATTCTGGTCTTGGCTGGAGAGTGCATGGCTTCCAATTTGTAAATATAAGCACATCTCTCACAAGTCTGAGTGTTGGGAGGTAAGAGGAGAGGGTTGTCTGTGTACATGAGGCAAATTGCTATACTGCCTCAGAATGCCCAAGTTCACCAGGTTAATAGGAGAAAACACATGGAACTGAACTTTAGACATGCCAGTAGGGATGGTCATCATTACTAAGTACTAAAGCTCAGCTTTAAATACTGACAAGGATTCATAAAGGTTGCCACAAAGTGTAGACTACATGTACACTTAGTGTACTCTTTCTGAGTGACTAAAAAGCACAAAAAATGTAGTAAGAATGTTCTTAAATAAATATCCCCCAGGATTTAATCAAATCCATGTAGGCACTGTGTAGAGCCTACATGGAATGTATCCGTGTACACGGCCACGGTTGTCCCTCGGCAGTGCACCATGCATATTAGTTATGGTGCACTGTCGAGGGAGAGCATACGAACAGGGATATTGAATCCATGTTGGGAGAAGTGTAGAGGCCATCTGTGGTTGTGGATGCCTGGCCAGATATTATGTACAGGGTGAGGCTCCTTGTAATGCTCCCACTACTGTTGAAATGCTGTGAATTGGCTCAAATCTGTAATATTTTATTGTTATTAATTATTTTTTCCCCTTACTGTATGATTGCATGGCATGGAGAGCAACAATGCCAAGCTGTGTTCACATATAGACAGCTGACACCTTTACACATCTAAAAATAGAAACCGGATGTAATTAATTATCATAATTATGTAATTTCTTTTGTTGTTTTTTGTTTTTATTTATTTATTGCTGTTTGTGTGGTGTGGTGCAGAACACCATTGAGCAGAGTGGCACTTATATATAATAGCTGACAGCTGTCAGACATCTAAAAATAGAAACTGGATGTAATTAATCATTTATTTCTGGGTCTGTTTAAGCATGTTTGTGTGACATGGTGCAGTGCTCAGCAACACTAACAAGTATCCCAGTAGTATATGTGAAGGTATACTAGTTTCATAATATCCAAGTAGCTAAATGGGTAGAGTTACAGCCTGATGCTTAGTAGTTCCTGGGTTTGAGTCTGTAGCAGTCATATGATATTTGTAATTTAATTTATTAAATATGCTTAATTTTAAAAACAAATTTGTGAATTATGGTACTGCTGTGCTATGCTGAGCATTGCTTAAACATGCTAATGGCTACTGCTGTTTGCGTAGTGCTAAGCTTAGCTAAAACTTCAGTTGTGCAAGATTTTTTGCTGCTTAGCTCTTCTTACCTGGTTTGTGCGATGCTAAACAACATAGAACTTATTCAAATGTTGATTATTGACATGTAAGGGTGGGAATACAGCCTATATTAAGGCCAATAGACAGAAATTATACACCCTTCACTGGAGTCTAACCATCTGTTGATACGGCAGGTGGTGCTGGTGAAAGTGAGCACTTTCAGGTGCAGAGACGGGGTGTGTAAGAGTCCAGGGTCTTTGTTGGGCTCCTGGTAAAAAAATATGAACCCAGGTTGATGCAGGGCAGATTCCAGGGCTCAGAATGTAAGGCAGAGGCCTGGGACTGGTTGGGTAAGGAACTGAACAGTGCTATTGGTATCCCTTGCACAATTCAGCAGTGTCATCACCATTTTGGTGACCTGAAGAGGAGAAAGGGGACACCTGGGTCCAAGAGGCATGACCTGGAGATGCCCCACAAATATGTAAGTATTGTTTTCCACTGTTTTGTTAAACTGCAAGCTGACTGTCTGCAAAACTGGTATGCATAATGTTCTGCTTCTTTTCCAACAGGTGAAACTTTGAGGGCTCACAATGTTGCGTCCCATGCCAGGCGTCTGACCAGGTTGTGCTGTGGGTGTTGTAAGTACAGACTTTTGAAGATGAAAGATAAACTCTTTTAAACACAGGAAAAGCCTCCAACACTCGAGCTTCAACAGGATGATATCCACTTAAAAAATATATATCAAAGTCTTCGTACGAAAAAAGTTTAATGGTTTTCTTGTAAGTACAGATTTATTATGCTAATTATAGTGCAATAAGCAAGTAAGAGTAAAGCATTTAGTACAATAAAGTATACACAATAAAAACTGTAGTGCAATAAATGGGCAAGTAGAACTGTAGAGCAGTAAATGGATAATTAGAGCTGTAGTGCAATAAATGAACAGTAACAACTGTATTGCAATAAACAATAAACAATACCAATGACAGTAAGCAAAATGGTGTACAACAGGATTGTGCTGTCTTAACTATTGCAATAGAGCTGTATGTATTACTTGTCTATGGTAAGGTTGCTGCAGTCAAGTGTAACACTGTCTCCAGGCCAATATCAGTCACATAATGTTCCTCCTCCTCCAAATAATAAAGGTATATAGGTGAGGTAGCCCACTCTATGGCCACATATTGTGTGTGGACTTCACAGACATTCACCAGAAATACCAAAAAAGTGCTAAGCAGCATTGTTGATTCCTTAAAGAATTCTGTTGTGATAAATGCAGTAGGGCTGTATTCCATGCATGTGTGTTCTACTGTCACTGCAGTCAAGTATAACACTGTAATAGTTGTAGAATGCAAAATGAATTCAGTCTCATAATGCTCTCATTTTCTTCTACTCCAGGAACAGAAGGTATATGGTTGAGGTAGCCTATGTTATGATTGTGGTTACATTTCAGACACTTATTAGCAGTACCAATAAAGTGTTAAGCAGTATTGTTGATACCTAAATAAATCTGTATAAATATTTCCAGAACGGCCATATTTCTTGCATGTCTGTACTAAGTTGCTGCAGTCAATAGTTACATATTTTGCAGATGTCCCCTGCAGTCATAGCTATTGGGTTATAATCCCATGCCTGCCAACTAAGGCATGATGGGTGTCTAGTTTATGTACTGTAGACAAACATGCCTGTCAAGTGTCACAATTTCTCATAATGTAATTAAAACTGCCTAATCCATCTCTCACAGGATTACCAGAAAAATAATTACTTGGAATGCAATGTATTAACAAATCTGGTTACAGAACACGTTGGTAGTTAGATAAGTCCACATTATGTGAAACTGTGCTGTGTAGTTGTGTACCTGCATTTCTTATTGGTTGGCCCATACTGACCCATGCTAACAGCTTGAGAGGTATGTACGTGCTACATCTGCTATAGGAGAATTGTAGTCACTGTACTCAAAAATGACACTACATGCCTGTAGAGTATGTATTATCAGTGTTTTCAGGGATATAGTCTGCATTTTCAGTAATGGAATGATTCTCTCTCTCTCACCCCACCTCTTATCTTCATTTATTTATTATTGTTATTTATTATTATGGTTTAATGTTAACATATTTTGTTAAACTAACTATATTTCTGTAAATTGTGATTTTTTTTAAGTTATGTTTTATTATGGTTCAATATTAACATATTTTGTTAAACTAACTTTTGTTGGCCTTACGGTTTAGTTCTTACTGGCATGCTGTTACTATTAATGTTGTGTTACACATAATATACATTAATATGTATTTGGATCAATAAATATGATATTCCATTCTGTTAATACTAACAATGGTTTGGTTATTACTAACCTTTACTTATTGCTGTGCCTCATTTACCACAGCATGTCAAGGTAGGCGGGTTCCGGCTAATCTGCTTACCTTGCCTCATCCGGACATGGTACTGGGTCCCAGTACATCTGGGACTCAGATTGGTGGTGGCCCCTCTGCTGCCCCTGCACTATATGCAGCATTGGGTAGTACTGCTCCATGGGATGGGGACAGGCCCCCTTCTGGGAGCAATGGTGCAGGGGGAGTCATCACCTAGGATGAGCAGCTGGTTTGGTACGCAGTATAATCTACCATGGGTTTGACCTCTGCCTGCACCAGACTGAGGACATGCTGGCCAAGCTGGTGGGGCAACCTCACCCTGGTGCTCAGCCTCCACCACTACCACCCCCAGGGCAGTTACAGAGCAATGCAGACAGTTCCATGGGTGGGATGTGAGTCATGCTGCTGCCTTGTGGAGGCACATGGGACTTAGATTCCACAACACCCTCCCCATCCAAGATGTTCACCACCCTCATGTGTCACACACTGCCCTTATCTGCTGTCTTGTTTGTTTTGTCTGTCTGCAAATGCATCCTCACCTACCCAACTTACCTCCCATACATATACCTATGTCCCTTCCCCAACATTCCACTCTTACCTTAATAAAGTGAGCAGCTGCTCCCCAAAAATATTTTGTCCCATACATAGCTCTCCATTTGGCACACATGTCCACTGGACACACATAATTTAGTCCAATTGGCTTGATAGTGCAGTTATATTGTCCTCACCCTCTCTGGGGATGAGAGTTCAAAGTCATGTACAAATTCTGTCAAACTGCACAGTTGTTGCTGTACAAGAAATAGATAGGTATGGTTCTTTCCTACACCCTTTCTGCACATCCCTACCTGCCTTTCACTATGTTTTCCCCCTGCTTGAACCCCATTTCATCACTTTCCTATCTCCCCTTTTTTCTTTTCTTTATATTTTTTAGCATGACACTGCACAACATGGTGTAGAGCTATATTGGCTATACGTGTCTTTAAAATCGTAATACACACTTACAAAATAAACACCTGTCCCATATTTCGAGCCCAAGACCATTGCACCTGCAGACCACTGTATTAACCTGCCATACCACACAACTCTTAATTAGAACAGGTGGTTTAAACAAAACATAGTAATTGCCAGTTACAGTCATTAAGCGTGTTTCAGTGGAGCTGCGCATCATGTCATGCTGCACAAACTTGAATAAAAATTATGGAAAAAATTGGAGTGTACCTCGGACTCTGGTGCAATAGTACACCAGTAGAAAGTCAAAGATATAATAATGGGTATAAGTGAAGCCTGGGATAGCAGGTAAATGTGCCCTTCAGCAGCAACATGTAGAAAGTCGCCTGCTAAGGCATTAATGGCAAAATACATGTTCAACTGGGACCCTGATGCAGAAATACATCCATATAAAGCCATGCACATACTGATGGATATATAAAATGTTTGTCACAGCCTATATGTTTGCACATAAATCTTATAAATACACCTGCTGTAGGGAGTCAGTAGTTCAGTCTGGTAAATGCCTTGAATACAGTACTTTTTGCTACACACACAGTCCTGAATTCATATATAGTGGTGTGTAACACTGGAATTATAGTATTGTGAGGCCAGCAGATAATGACTGATTCATGCACTCTTTATCCACACAATGCATATCAAATGAAATGTCTGCATTTCACTGATGGAAGTCACAGGCCTGCAGATTGAAATACACTTCACATATCCCTATAGCAAAAGTATAAGTGTATAAAGTGTCACATCATGCATTAATATGCCTTCACAGAGAAATTCAACTCAGGTACTGCAAATGAGGGCCACTAATATCAGAATGCACCACACATGCCTTCCAAAATCACAGTGCTGATTAGCACAGCTGCACACCTAACATATACATTTGAAGTACTTGCTTGTAACATGGACTGCCCTCATACACGCTTCAAATTACTACCAGACTGTAGCACATGGCCTGACAGTCACCCAAATGGTGGACAAATTGTTATATTAATCCCTCATGTTGCTCAAGGACACAACAAGCATGTGACTTAAGTACTCAGTCAGTGATACTGTTGCCTAACATGCTTACCTTAAACACATGCCTTAATTGGACTGGAAAGGGTAGCATCACTCTAGATCTGCCTCTACAACAAGGCTGAGACAGCACTCACAGTTACTACTACAGCTTGTTGTCCTACAAAGTGTTCATACTCTCTGCCTATGCCTATTACCTGCAGCAGCAGCTGCAGCCTTTAGCACACCCATCTCTATGTAATAGTAGCTGCTACAGACCTACCCTCTGTGATGAAATACTCTCATCACCCCAGTAATGTCCAGCACAACATATCAGAAAGGGCCTGTAATCTACATCATCATCATCATCATCATCAGCCCTTTTTTCCCATTTTTTTCTACATGGGGTCAGGGTATCGTGTTAACTGTCGCCAACTCTCTCGATTCAGTGCCACGCTCCTGCCTTCTTCAACACTCATGCCTGACTGTCGCAGATCTTCTTTCACACAATCCAGTCACCTCTTTGCTGGATGTCCTCACTTCCTCTTACCTTCTTACTGTCTGTCCCAAATCTTCCTCACCAGATTGTCTTCTGCTTTTCTATACGTGTCCAAACCACCGTAATCTGTTTTATTTGATCCTTTCTGTAATTGAAGCTACTTTGGCTTCTGCTCTTATGTCCTCATTTCTTCATCTGTCCCACAGTGTGCATCCTACCACCTTTCTCAGGCACTTAATTTCCATCACCTCAAGCTTCTTCAACTGTTCTGCCTTTACTGCCCAAGTTTCTGTACCATACAGTAGTACTGGTTGCACCACTGTCTTGTACACTTTACTTTTCAGCTTCTTTGGCATTCTACTCTCATAGACTACACCTGCTACTCTATGCCAGTTGGCTGCAGCCCCTCTGATTCTAGCTTTGACCTCTTCATTCAGACTACCCTTTTCCACAACCACCCCTCCCAGATACTTGAAGCTGTTTACCTGTTCCACTATCTTCCCTTCTATCTCTATTCTCAGCTTCTTCTGATTTCCCCAGCTTGCTGCCATTACCACCATCTTATCTGTGCTTAGTTTCATCCCATGTGCCTTCAGATTTTCATTCCATTCTTCTATCCTTTGCTGAAGTTCTAGCTCAGAGTCTGCCTGTACTGCCACACCATCTGCATACAGCAGCTTTGTTGATCTGTCCCGCCAACCTGTTTGCTAATGTAGTCCATCACCAGTATGAACAGCAGTGGGCTCAGAGCTGAACCCTGATGTACACCCACTCCCACTGGGAACCCCTCTGTGAGGCTGAACACTGTTTGTACTTGAAACTCCACAGCACAAATAACTGAGAAAAACAAAGAACAGGTCCAATCAACTGTAGAATCAACACCAGAATTTAATGAAAACTTTAAGCGCTTTTCGTTTGCAATGTATGCAAACTTCATCTGATGAAGATTATGTCTGCAAATCAATGTACTATGTTTCTTTAATTTCATTACAGTATTGTAAATTTTACCACTGCTGCACTCTGCTAAGCACTGCTTATTCATGCTAAGCAGTGCATAAACGTGCTAATGGCTAACAATGTCTGTGCGGTGCTAAACCACACCAAAGCCAGAGTTTTGTGAGTTTTCGCACTGCTTGGTTTCGCTTACCTGGTTTGCTCAAAGCTAAGCGATGTTGTGCTTTTCTTGAATGTTACTGAATGATGTGTAAGGGTGAGAAAACAGCCTATATTAAGCCCAATAGGTGGGAATTCTGCAACAGTCATTGGAGTTCAATCAGCTGTTGGTATGGCTGGCGGTGCTGATGAAGGTATGCATTTTCAGGCACAGCTGTGGTGTATTCAGGAGTCTAGGGTCAAGGTCAGGCTCCTTATTGAAAACCACAAACCCTGGCTGATGCAGGTTGGATTCCAGTGCTCAGAGTGTAAGGCGGAGGCCTAGGACCATTTAGCCAGGGAACTCACCAGTGTTACTGGTATCTACCTGATCTCCCCTCCCGTCACAGCTATTGGGTTCTACTCCCATGCCTGTCAACTAAGGCTTGACAGCTGTCTAGTTTACTTACTGTACACAAACATGCCTCTCAAGTATCACAATTTCTCATAATCTAATTAAAACTGCCTAATCCGTCTGTCACATGATTAGGAGATGAATTAGTACCTGGAGTGCAATGTATTACCAAATCCATTTACAGAACACCTTGGTAGTTATGTAAGTCCACATTATGTGAAACTGTTCTGTATAGTGGTGTACCTGCATTTTTTACTGCTTGGCCCATACTGACCCATGCTAACAGCTTGAGAGGTATGTACGTGCTACATCACTTATAAGAGAATTGTAGTCACTGTACACTGTAGAGTATATATTTCAGTGTATTGAGGGATATAATCTCCAATGTCAGTAATGGAATTTTTCTCTCTCTCCCCACCCCTTATCTTCATTTATTTATAACTGTTATTTATTTTTATGATTTAATATTAATTTATTTTGTTACACTAACTATATTCTGGAAACATTTGTTTTATTATTGATATTTTATTATCATTTAATAACATATTTGGTTAAACTAACTATATATTAGAAAATGTGGCTGATTATTGTTATATTTAAATATAATGCAATATTATCATATTTGTTAAACTAACTGTTTTGTTGGCCCTATGGTTTATGTTTTACTGGCATGCTGTTGTCATGCTAACTGTTATGTTACTTAATATTGCATTGCAAATGTTATACATTAATATGTATTTGGATGAATAAACATGATGTGCAATTCTGTTAATACTAACATTGGTTTGCTTATTACTAACTGTAATGGCTAATCCCCCGAACTTGCCTCAACCGGCCATAGCACTGAGTCCCAGCACATCTGGAACCCAAACTGGTGGTACCCCCTCTGCTTCCCCTGCACTACCTGTGGCATAGAGTAGTACTGCCTCAGGGGATGGGGTCCTGACCCCCCTCTGGGAGCAGTTGTTGAGGGGTTGTTGTCACCCATGTGGAGCTGCCAGTCTTGGTGCACAGGATAGCCCACTGTGGCTATGACCACTGCCTGCACCAGATTGAGGGCACGCTGGCCACTCTGGCAGGCTGCCTTGCCCTGGTGCCTAGCCAACAGCACAGCCACCCTTGGGGTAGTATTGCAGCAATGTTGATAGTCCCATAGGTGGGGATGTGAGTCACACTGCTGTCGTCTGGAGGCACATGGGACTCAGATTCCACAGTACCCTCCCTATCCAAGGTGTTCACCCTCCTCACTGTCTTGTCTGTTTTTAAATGCATCCTCACCCACCTAACTTATCTCCCCCATACATACTTATGTCCCTTCCCCAACATTCCACTTCACCTTAAAAAAATGGGTACCTTTACCAAAAAAAAATATTGTCCCATACATAGCTCTCCATTTAGCACAAGTGTCCACTGGACACACATAATTTGGTCCTGTTGGCTTGACAATACAGTTATGTTGTCCTCAGCCCTCTCTCTTGGGTTTCAGAATCCAAATTCATCTACAAATTCTGTCAAAGTGCACAGTTGTTGCTGTACAAGAAATTGATAGCTGTGGTTCTTCCCTACACCCTTCCTGCACATCCCTCCCTGCCTGTTTTTCTCTCTGCTTGCCCCCATTTCACCACTTTCCTATCTCCCCTTTTTTCTTTTTTTTATATATTTTTAGCAACGAGCTGCACGATGTGCTGCATCACGCACCTTCGCTAAACTCAGCTGAACAGAACTATAATGACTATACGTGTTTCCAACATTGTAAGACACGTACAAAAATCAACACCTTTGTCGAGTTTGGGTTCCAAGCTCATCACACCTGGAGCACATTGCATTAACCTGCCATGCCATGCTACTCTTAACTAAAGCAGGTGGTTTGAGAAAAACATAGTAATTGCAAATTACAGTCATTAGGTGTGTTTCAGTGAAGCTGTGCTCTGCGACTCACTGCACAGACTGCAATAAAACGTAATTAAAAATTGGGATTGTACCTTGGACTCCAGTGGAATAGTACACCATTAGACAGCCAAAGACCTGATAATGGATGTAAACTGAAGCCTGTGATAGCAGGTAAATGTGCCCTTTTATCGGCAACATGTCGAAAATCACCTGCTAAGACTTTCATGGCAAAATACATATTCAACTGGGACTCTGGTGCAGAAATACAACCATATAAAGCCATGCACATACTGATGGAAGTAGAAAATGTATGTCACAGCCTATATGTGTGCACATATATCTTGCAAATACACCCACTGTAGCAGTGACTCAGTAGCTCAGTCTGTTAAATGCATTGAATACAGTACATTTTGCCACACACAGTCCTGGGTTCAAATCCAGTGTTGCATTGCATTTCAGTTACATTATTGTGAAGACAGCAATTAAGAATGACTCATCCACTCATTATCCACACAAAGCATTGTAAAGTAAATAACTGCTTTTCACTGCTGCAAGTCATGGGCCTGCAGGTAGGGACACACATCCCATATACACATAGCATTGCTATATGTCGCGTAGTACTCTATTACTGACACAGTTGCCTAACATACATACCTTATATATGTGCCATAACTGGAGTGTCAAGGGTATAACAACAAGACTGACACAGCTGACACAGATACACTTATAGCTTGTTGTCCTCCAAAGTGTTCACACTCACTGCCTATGTCTATTACCTGCAGCAGCAGCTGCAGCCTGTGGTACACACAACTCTATGTAAAGGTTTCTGCTACAGACCTACTCTCTAGGATGATGTAGTCTCCTCACCCCAGTAATGTCCATATCAACAGCTAAGAAAGGGGCTCTGCTCTACATGAAGGCCTTATATATTGCACAGGGGTTGCATGTCATTGGCTAATGATACTGCAACTCAGCTGTTTTGGCTGCAATTAGCATATCAGAGTCACATATTGGTTTACAGGCAATTACCTGCTAATGAGCAGCATGTTAAAATGCAAGCAGCTGGCTATGGCCAGACATTCTGTATGCAACTTCCCTCACACAGAGCACACCTTTGTAACACAGTAGTAGTAGAACACTTCAACAGAGGAGTACTGCACTCCACCAGGTATGGAACTGCTTTTTGTGTATAACAAGATGCAGGTGGGAGGATAGCAGTATGGGGGATAGGAAGTACAGCAGTAAGCCTGTCTTAGTCCTGTGGTAATGAAATGAAATTGATACCTTGCTGTCTTACACATACAGGGTAAGTACAATATATCAGGGTTGCATCATCTTTTGTCATTGTGGCACACTGGTGTTGGTGGAGTCCCAATATAGTGGTTGTAATATCACGATGCTATTTGTCTGGCACTGGTCTTATGACATATTATTGGATGGTTGGCCTTAGAGGACACACCACAGTGGACTGGAATGTTCGTTGTATGATCATATAGCAGAATCTCTCATGGCACACAGGGAACTACCTCAGTAATGATACTATCTCGGTTGTATCCACATATGTAGTATGTTTTTACACTGTGCGGGTATGACATGTATGCGCAAGCAGTGGATAGAGCCAGCCATTTTGTTCTTGCTGTATCTGTACATAGTAGATATCCATGTATTTGATACTGTAATGTGTTTCCCTTTTGGTGTGTTTCAGGACTAATATATCACAGAAGGCATGTCCCTTTCTCAGATGCAGAGAATAAAATAATAATTCAAGACTATGGCAGCATCATCACATCCTCCTATCCAGGGTGAGGCATAACAGGGAACACCGGCGGCATTGTGGGGCAGACCTTGCACAGGATGTGAATGAGACCAACCACCAGTCCAGGACATATGAGCAGGTTTGACATCACTCTATGAACATGGTGAATGCTGCACAATGAAGGGCAGCTGATGTAGCCAGGGATCGTACTGTCACCGGTGGAGGGTCTGTAATGGAACAACCACTCATGACCACTGAGGAATTCCTGGTGAACCTAGGGACACACAACAGCTCCTAAGCATCCATCCCACCATACATCATGGAGGTGGATGCCACATTGTCCACAGCACTGGAACATGCAGGTAAGCTTACTGTGAACACCACTGTAATACTGTAGAAGTAATTCTGGCAGGCTCTACATACCTTTACATGAGTGTCATGTCTATGTGCTGTGGGGGGGTTTAGCTCAGTTGCACACTCATACTCAGAATGTCAGCAATACATCAAGTAACACAGTAGCTACTGTACATGTGAAATATATGTAGGTATTACCTTGTTGTGCTTCAAGATGTAGTGATACTGAAATTACCTCAGCCTCACCTTTTTACAGGTCCGACAGGAGTTGTCTAAGGCTGTGGTCCTGCTTCTGGTAAGCTTGATACTGTTTTGTTATGGAACATACATATGCTATTAAGGGTAAGGGCCAGGATAATACCCTATGTAAAGGTACTGTTGTGTATAACCAGAGTAGAATGTTTGTATGCTCCAGTCTGGAACAGTTACGTAAGTTTCCAAAGTGGGTAATCACAGGAGTGTAGTTGAATGAGCAGAAACAGTTTTGCAGTTATAGTTCAGAGCGAATAAGCTTCCTGAGGCAATTAATCCAACATGTCTTGCACATACCAAAAGATCAATGGTACATACCTTAGGCAATGAAACTTATATTTGTTAAGATAGATGTACTGGGTTGTATGCATTGTGTTATCAGGTATAGTGTCATACTGCATACCTAAAAGGTACATTGTACTGGCCAAGCATCGCATGATTTACCTGATGTGCTAGTTATAAAGGCCTTGAGTCAAATGTGTATGTTGTTGTGAGGAAGTCTGTTGTGCATGAAAGTGGAGATGAGAGGATGTGAGAGCGGTAGTGCAGCTGTGGATCCTCATTATTATGACTCTTTATGGATTTTCTATACATAATAGTGCAGTTAGTAATGTACTGCTTTTGTCTTGGTTTCCACAGGTGACCAAGGAGGTTGAGGTCTGTCCCCCACACTACCTGATGTCAGTGTCTCTTTGGACTCTTATAAATATGATGGCCACAGTGAGGCACAGGTGGGGTTGTTGGGGATTGAATCTATCACAGAAGATGACATCCTTCTTTTGCCCCTATTGTCACTGCACTTCCACTTCCACTTCCAAGCCCATCCATGTTAGCATCAGGACCAGTGCATCATTGTAGATACTGCAGAGAGGTACCTGTAATACATTTCTGTCTCATGATATTAATACTTGATTTTTCCAGGTTTTTATTTTCAATAAGGCATGTTTGAGCACTGCAGTACACCATGCAAACATCCTAACATTATTAAAAAAATATTATTTTAACATATCTACTGTAACTTTTGGAATACACAGAGGATAATTTTGCTCATATCTGAGTGTGCTATGCCATTTCTGTCTATCTACCTACACTTTTACAACCCCTTATGTCTGTCTACAGTCTTGTACACAAAATATTTCTGTGTACACTGTGGCTGCTGACACAGGTTCTGCAGAGCTGCCTATCTACTTGCTGGATAGCTCTACCTGCTTAATTTGCACGAGGTTCACATGCTTATGAGGTCATTTGCATGCCACAGAAGTGTCAGTGTTGGCACGCTCGTACGCACTGCTCAGCAGCGCTTACTGGATATAAAACTGTTTGCACCCGTATTAACAGCATGGCAGAATGCCTACATGGAAAAAAATGTGTAGGCTTTATTAAATTCCCCCAGAGTCTATTTAAGAAATAATAAAATTATTAAAAAAGATTTCCCAAGTGACATGAGACAGCTAAAGTATCATTGTGTAGTCATGTTAATGCAATATGGAAGAATATATTACAATTAACATGGCCAACATATATATGAGCTCTGTTTCAGTATATGAGGGCACTAGCAAAATGTTAGAAACAAAAAGAAGATACCATAGGGTGCATGAAACAGCTACATTTTTATAAAATAACTAGTATCACACACTCACAATAAAGCATTCAATAACTTACATGTGTTTATCCCTGCCCAATCAGTTTAGAGCAGAGAGAGACCCGTACCTGGGTCAAACTCCCAACCACCCATCCACTAGCCCTTTTCTCTATTTTTACACTTGGGGTTGAAGTGTCACTTCATCAGTGTTAATCATCTACAGCAATTGTTCATACTGCTGTGTGGCTAGCCCTGTCACAATTGTTCTTTAATATCCCACATATAAACTGCCACCTATAGGCAATTTAGAGTTTCCAAGCTACCTACTGCATTCCTTTGGAATGTGGTAGGAAACCATACCACCCAGAGAAAGCCTACATGAACACAGGGAAGATGTACAGACTCCACATAGAAGGCACCCCAGCCAAGAATTAAAATGAAGAACCTCTTGTTGTGAGTCAAACACCATCTGTTGCACCACTGCTGTCTCATCCACAAGTAAATACTTCTTAAAATTCCATGAAGATGCAATCATTTAATGATTCCTACTCTGCATTACTGTTTTTGCTATAGAAAAGATCCATATCTATTTAAAAACAGTTTCCAAAGGTATGTTTGGAGAGAAAAAAAATAAAACTATTTTATTAATACTAAAATAAGAGAAACACTACATACTTAAAAGAATAGTATCTAATTTTAGTTATGTCCTGGAGAGACATACAACACAAATGCTCAGACACAAGCATACAAACAAACACAAAGACCCACAAAGTATAGATTTGTGTCTTCAGGTCATGCGCCAAAGTGCAGTCACTTGGCTTGTGACCATTCACGGTCATCAGCTATTAAATAAGTTTTTTTTTTTAAAAAGGGCAGGGTGTTCTGTCAGGTACCTCACAACCACTAATGACTGAAACTTGAATCTTGAAAAGAAAACCCCTTAAGGGCACTTGTTAGTTTGGACTTCTAAATCAGGTACTGCTAACCAAAATTTAAACAGGTTTTTAGAAAGAACTCCACACAATCAAAAATTATAGAAACTTCAAAAAAAAAAAAAACACACCCAAATGCACTCAGTTATCTCAGTCTCTTAAATCTGGTTCTGCTAACCAGTGACTGAATGAAAAGACCAGCTGGTGGTATATTAACAATGTCTCCCATTAGGTAGATTTTCCTCATAATTTTCAAGTGAAAGCTTGTGCTCAACAATCCAGTCTGGTTTAAAAGGTTGTGAGCAAAGTACATTGCTTAATATGCAAGAAGCCTATTCCAGAAAGAGGGAATACTTTGAATTTGATCCCTGTTATTCCATCTGTCTGATAGTCAGCAGGCTATGGATTGACATAACAAACCCGAAGTGGATTTCTAGTCCATCACCTTAACCACCTGACTACATCTACAGCTCCCAAAAGCTTGGAGTTAACACTTACTATATGCCCAATAAACAAGAAACAAAAATCCATGAATTAGGATAAATAACACCAAATCTTACCAACATTTTATTAGCAATGCAATGATCTCAATTAATTCTAATGAGACAGAAGAGAAAATAGTGGAACAGGTTAGCAGCTTTGAGTATCTGGGAGGGATGAGTGAGAAGAAGGGAAATCTGAATGAGGAGGTCAAAGCTGGAATCAGAGGAGCTGCAGCCATCTGGCACAGATTGGCAGATGTAGTGCATGACAGAAGAATGAGTAAGAAGCTGAAACGTAAGCTGTACAAAACAGTGGTGTGACCAGTACTACTGTATGGTGCACAACCCTGGACATGAAGGCAGAACAAACTGAGGAAGTTACAGGTGACAGAGATGAAGTCCCTGAGATGGTTGGTAGGATGCATGCTGTGGGACAGATGAAGAAATAAGGACATAAAAGCACAAGTCAAAGTAACTCCAATTGCGGAAAAGGTCAAAGAGAACAGATTATGGTGGTTTGAGCACAGAGTATAGGAAGTACTCGACATGTGCAGAAAAGCAGAAAACAATCCTATGAACAAGATTTGAGACAGACAGGATGAAGACAATAGGAAACAAGGGTGTCCAGCAAAAATGATGGATGTATTGTGTGAGAGAAGACATGTGACAGTCAGGCATGAGTGTCAAAGAAGGTAAGAGAGTGGCATTGGATAGAGAGAGATGTTGGCAGTTGACATGACGGCCCAACCCTATGTACAAAATTGTGAAAAAAAGGGTAATGATGATAACAATTATTATCATGATGGTGATCAATCCAGGTCATGCATTATAGGACCTTGAGAATCTTACAATGTAACAGCATTGCAAAAATCATAATATGTGGACCATTCATTTCACATAGAAAGTAGGAGAGGGCAATGGTAATCCCACATTGGAACACACACACAAATGAGCACACCCATCCCCTCACATGTACATTCATGTGTGAGTGTGTGTGTGTGTGTGTGTATGTGTGTGTGTGTGTGTGTGTGTGTGTGTGTGTGTGTGTGTGTGTGTGTGTGTGTGTGTGGGTGTGTATGTGTATATTTATTTGCTTGACTTTGTTTACCAGGAAAGTCTAACTGACCAAAACCCTTTTCAGTGTAGGCCTGGGGAGAAAAGCTTAATATTATAACCATTTGAATGAGCTAACTATAAAATGCATTATAGAGCTGAGACCTATATATTTTAAAAGCTGATTGACATATTCCATACATTATGTACAATATAGTGTTACATATGGTAAGCATTTGACATCTCAGGACCCGCTAGAGTCTTAAAACACAGAGACAGAATGGCTGAAAGAGCGGATTTGTATATACCAAGTCGAAGAAGCCATTTCTCAGAATATTCCCTTTTCTTTTAGGTATGGCAATCTCAGAGTTGGTGTATATAAGTTTGTGGGGTGTGTATAACATCCTGCTCACATGGCAGGGGATGCAGAGTTGACTTGCCACCCTGCAAAAAGAAGATTTAAGGAGAAGAGTGATTTTTGAGATCCATTCATCTCTGGGTTTTCAATAATTGTTTTCAGTACTCGACATTTCCAGTGCCAATATTTGAATATGGAACTGTTGCATGCTTTATATAGTA
Organism: Protopterus annectens; assembly: GCF_019279795.1. Lineage (NCBI taxonomy): Eukaryota > Metazoa > Chordata > Ceratodontiformes > Protopteridae > Protopterus > Protopterus annectens. The sequence continues at coordinate 755,338,143 of NC_056730.1, read as the reverse complement.
CTTACAGAAAATTCTGCATATGTGTGTGCACCTGTGTTGTAGTATTTAGATGTTCAGATCAATGTATTCACCAGTTCTTTCCAGCTGGGGTTCCTGCTGGAAATGACAGAACCATGAAGTTCAGGAAACTTTGAAATGCCATATAGCTAATTACCCATTTCTGCATATCAAGCCCAGTTTCAATCTCATTACTTGAACTACATCTCTCAGTAATGTCATCTTCCTCCTACAAATGATTAAGCATGCACAAAACAAATGACAGAGGTGATCATGCACAAAACAAATGACAGAGGTGCTCTTCCTTTGAAACTTTACTCAGTAGCATATCACCTACGCCGAGGTGATCTCTGCCTTACATATAAAGCTAAGTCAAACCCAGAGCTGCTGGACATGCTACACCTAAAAAAATCCCATTCCCTCCGAGCTACACACTCTAGGGACCTAAACCTTGTCACCACACTAAACTGGACATGCTGGAGGGATAGATTCCTGTCCCATAGACTTCCTATACTCTGGAACAAGCTACCCATCTATGTCAAGCAAAGTTCTTCATTAGCACTCTTCAAGAAAAATCTTGATGAGTGGATGGGAAATAGGAAATACACCCCGGGGATCACTTCTGTGTCTCTGCTTGACAGTGGCAGAGGAAAATAACTTTCTTGGGTGGCGTAAGCCATGGAACCTTGCTGGCTAGGCTTACTTAGGCCCTTGGGCCAATAGCCTAGTACCTACCTATGAACCTATAAGTGGCAAACCCACACAGCCTCCATTTCTTTTTTTTTTCAAAAACATTTTTTATTTTTTCATTATGAACACACTCAAATGTACATATAACAGATACAATAAAACAATAACAAAACTATTTACAATATTTACATTCATCCATGATTGACAATCATTTTATCCAAGAGATGTTATCAGTATTTGTTCAAAAGGTTTCCCAATTTTTGCCATGCAATTTTTTATGAGTAATGTTATGAGTTCTATAACAAATGGTTTGCAGTGCTTTTTTTACAAACAACTTCTGCAAAATTAATAAAATCTTTAAACATCAAATCTTGTTTACTTTTCCAGTTCAAAGTAATAACTTATCTGGCAATTGCAAGAATTGACCAGAGTAACTGAATCTGAGATTTAGGTATTACATTAGGTACAGGAACATTGAATAGGATTAGTGAGTTAGAAATATGACAGTCATCAGACCATAAAGTATTTACAAAATATCTGAAGTCTTTCCAGTATTGAACATTTCTACATTCAATGAACATGTAAACCCAGTTGGCCTCTAGTAATTCATCACATTTCCAACATTTACTTTCACTGTTTTTGAGTATAAGATGCATTTTATGTGGAGTATAGAAACTCCTATTCATAAATTTCCATGTATACAATATCCAATATAATGAAGAAGTGGTACCTTATGTAGAATTCAATAACAATTTTTTGGATTCATCAGATATTTGTTCTCCATTAATCTTTACATAGTAATTCCAAAAAGCTGAGTCAAACTATAGAGTGTCTTCTCTTAGTATCTTATACATAGGTGAGCTACGTAATGTTTGATTATCTGTCTTTTCAAGACACATAATACAAAGCTGAATCAAACTAGGTGTAGGTTGATTGATACTATCATTTTGTTTTCTATAAACTGCTGTAATGAGTGTATAAACAACCATCTTGAGTATTATCAAAACTAGATAAAAGAAAGTTTAATGGTTTAATACTCTTATTTTCAATAAACTGATGCTAGAATATCAAGTTATTTTCCTTTAATTTTTGCATATAATACAAGAAATAGGAATTGTTTAATGTTGTAATTACAATTGGTTATATTTTTAAACTTATTACATATTTGATAAATGCCATATAAAATGATCAAACTTCTTATTAAATAAACAAAATTCATGTAAAAGCCAATTAACTCTACGTATTCTGTAGTGTTCCTTAAATTGATTTTCTATAGTTCGGATATCAGTTATATGAATCTCATGTATTATTTTCCAGCCAGATATATAGTTAGGTGAGATCCGATGTAATATTACATTAATTATAACTGATTTGGAAGAAAGATATAAGCTAGGGAATGCTATCCCATTACTGTTCCAAGCTCCAATGTGCCATTTATATGCAATCCTAGGTTTTAAGGGGAACCATAACATTTAAATATCATGGAATCTAATTTTTTTAAAATAAGTTTTTTGGAGGGGGTTGCATCAATGACTATATATAAAACAAAATTTTAGGTAAAATTATAATTTTAATTAAAGAGAGCCTATCCTCCATTGTAAATAATATTTTATTCTATCTTTTGATTAGTTCACTAATGGTGGTTATTACATTATTGTAGTTTAGTTTTACAGACTCTTTCCATGTACTCTTTATACTGACACCCAAGTATTCTAATACATCATTCTCCCAAATAAACAGGCTATTCTCTATTAGGTTTTTGTTGATCTTTTTATTAATTAGTAATGTTTTGTATTTATTATCATTAAATTTAAGCCCTGAAATTCTTTTAAACTTGCTTAAGGTATTTATAACTTCATGCAAAGAACCATCACTATCACCCAACGTTAACATATCATGAGCAAATAATTGTATCTTTGGACAATAGTCTTTATTAATTTGAAAGCTGTTTATACTTTGCTTGTTTGTGGTATATGTAGCAAAAGGTTCCATTGAAAGAGCAAACAATAATGGTGACAAAGGACAACCTTGTCTAGTTCCCTTGAGGATTTCTAGTGGTGACGATAGACGTAATACAATTTTCACACAAGCTTGTGCCCCACTATACATTTCTTTGTAGATAAGACCAACTAATAGAATCAAAGCCCTTTTCTATGTCTAGGCTGATAATAGTTTGTTGTTTTTTTTATTTGCATGCTATGTCTATTAATGATAGTAATTTAATAATGTTATCTTGCACTTTTCTATGAAGAATGAACCCCGTCTAATCATTTTTTGTATTAGATCAGGTAATATTTTCTTTATTCCATTAGCTCATATTGTCATGAAAATGTTATAATTAGTGTTTAGTAATGAAATTGGCCTATATGAATCACAAGATCTGGGGTCCTTACCTTGTTTTAATATGGGAGAGATAATTGAGTATTTCCATGATGGGGGTGTTTAATGTTTTTGATTAACCAATGTAAAGGCACTCATCATTTTCTTTATTATATATTCAGGAAAAGTCTTATATAGTTCAGGAATTATTCTATCCAGTCCTGGAGCTTTATTATATTTTATTTTTTTTTATTTGCTCTTTCATTTCTGTTAGTGTTATTTGTTTATTTAATATGTTATTTTGTTGCATTGACACCTTAGTAGTTATATTTTCTTGAATAAAAATATGTATTACATTATCTGTCTCCAAAAGTGGTGCGTTATTATTTATACCTTTATAGTAGTTTTTGAACACTATTAAATATGCCCATTAAGTTAGATGTACTCTTAACTGAACCATCACTTTTATATTTAATCTCATTAATAAGATTTTGATTGTTTATTTATTTTTTTGATCTTATCACTATTTTATGTAGATATTTGGGATTTACAGCATAAGATTGTGATTTCAATTTTTCCAGGTTTATGGCTACCTTATGATTCAGAACTTCTAAGCATTTTTGATTTAACTTAATAATTTTGTTATGTGCTACTTTGTTATTTGGTTTTCCATCCATTTTTATCTTGTCTATATTTTTTGTAAGCCTAAAATTTATTTGTCCCACTATCTCCTTTTTTAAGGTACCTAGATTTTATTCTACCATATATATAAACTTTAAAGGCGTCCCATAGTATAGTATCAGTCACTTCACCATTATCATTTGTTTCCATAAACATGTCTATTTCTTTCATTATCCATTCCCTAAATTCATTTAACTTAGTTATGTAAGCATGAATTCTCTGTAGAAATCTTAAATCATTTGTATGAGTAGTTAATGTAAAGTTTATAGCATTATGGCCTGAAAGTGGACAAGTCATTAGAGATATGTCACTTATTTTAGAGTATATATTATTTGATATAAAGACCTTATCAGTGTTTGTTTGTGTACCAAACCAATACGAATAGTGAGTATAGAATAAGGAATAATGTTCTCTTAGACCATGTATATCTTTAAGGTTCATTTGGTTTGTAAAGTTATTTAACTTGTTGGCTTGAGATGTTAGTTTTTTTTTTTTTACCATTTTTTTAGAAGTATCATTGCCTGATAATAGGCAGTTGAAATCACCTGTTGCTATACTTTCCAACTTGGCATTAAAAAGTAATCAGGTCCAGATATTTGTCAACATATTTAATATTCAGTCCTGGTATCCAGTATGTATTAATCAAAGTATAATACTTCCTATTGATTTCCAAAATAACCATGCTTACCATCCCATCTTCATCTGAAATTGTATCTATAATTTTTGGCATAGTATAAATATTTTTCCATAAAATAAGAGTGCCCCTCCTCTTAGTCTTAAACATGAATCAGCCAAAATGGTATAGCCATTAAATGAGTATTTTTATAGATTTGTTTTTCATAGATGGGTTTCCTGTAAAAAGATGATCTGGGCTTTATGCATTTTGATATCTTTAAGTAAACCAGCTCTTTTGACATTATTGTTCAAACCATTAATATTTAATGATAAACATTTATAAGCCATTGACTATAATGTGTATGTTATTACTAACTGCAAGTCCTTTCTTCCATGCTGACTTGAAACCTGCTAAAAACTTACTTACCATGGATGCATAACGTGTATTAAGCACTACTTTTAAAAACCCAAAACTATTTACAAACATATACATGAAACATAAAGTTTCTGGTTTAGTTAAAACTTAACTAAATCATTCATCCACCACCTCTCCAATACCAAACAACACAAATTATCCATCTTTGCTTAGAATATAGTATAAATACAAAAAAGAAAAGCATTATGAAAGCAACTTAAGAAATCTGAATCAATGAAATATGCATTAGAATGAGTGTCCAATATATCTGCAGCTATATGAATATGTCACATACAATAATAGCACCTCTAATACGTAGATATGCTAGAAATACACATCAGATCAAAGTATGTATAAACATTAGAAGCATAAGGTTAAGAAGATTGTCATTATTTCCAAGACTTTTCAAGAAACATATAATGTAACCATTTTGCCAGTCATCTATTTAACATTTTTCATCTAAGGAGCTGTTGAGTATATATATATATATATATATATATATATATATATATATATATATATATATATATATATGTATATATATATATATATATATATATATATATATATATATATATATATATGTAGCACTTATTACAACATAACTATTATATTTTGCAATTATACACATATTACTCATATGTATTAACAATATCTATGTTAATGTCTTTCATCAGGAAGGGGGAAGAGAGAGGAAAAAAGGGGTCCTTACAACCCTCTGTTTAGTTACTAAAGGTTTAGTTATATAACACAAGTCTGATGTTAATATACATAATGAGTTTTCTAATGCAGCTCCTAGTTCACTTGATGTCATTTAGTTACTAATAATGTCATTGAATTTGCAGAATGTATGCATCTATAACACAACATAGGCATTTTCAAAGGAGTTAAACACTTTTATCAGACCTATTTGCCATTTAAAGTATCTAGTGAAGGATAACAGAATTTCAAGAGAAAAGATTTCTAAGTACAACCATTTAACAAGTTCAAATGGTCAAATAATGTCATCACTGTTGTTTCCTCAAGCTGCAGCTTCATAAACTTGTTAAAAAGTATCTAAATGGGCTCATGTACAACAGAAGTTGTCTCTAGTGAAGAAAAAAGCATTTTTCAGCGGGAAATTCAGATCTTGAAGCTTTTAGAGTTTACAGAAAGCAAAAAAAAAAAAAAACCCACTCAAGCTGCCTTGTCAGTGCATGTCACAAATCTCCACAATGAGAACAGTCACACAGACCACCAGTTTTCTCACAAAACATCAACATCATGAAAAATTAACCCTTTCATATAAAAACAGCTATTTAAAAGTAACAACAGCTACCTCAAATCAGAAATCATATTATAACATTTCAATAATTTACCCACCAGTTAAAAAAAGGGAACCTAGGATATGTTAAAGAAAGGGAACCTAGGATATATATCTTATATTTATCTATCTATTAAACACCATTAATGTACTGTATAAATGTTTAAATGTATCTAAACAAGGAGTCTAAAACATCTAGTTAGAAACACTAATCAGAAACACCTTGTTACCCCACCACTGACCCACTACAAAAAATTCAAAAAAAAAAGAGAAATTAATAATAAAAATGATTCACATTACTTTAGAGTATAGAGACTTTCCAGAATCAAATATATTATGATTCATAAAACAAATCATTTAAAATTAGAAGGAATTTATTTATTTGCCCTTTGGTTTCTTAGTTTTGTTTGCTCCTTCCATCAGAGACCATCTATTTTTTGTTGCCTGTCTCTTCAAACTCTGGGATGACCATTCCATTTATTCTATGTCCGACAGTATTTTCTTCTTTTGGATAAATTTTACTGCTTCTTGTAGGGAATCAAAGATCTTCACTCCTTCTGGCAAGGTGATTTTTATTCCTGCAGGAAAAATAATTTGAGCTTAAATATTGGCTTTTTTCAAGGACTTAATTAGAGGAACACACTCCTTTCTTCTGGATATGACTGCAGAGGTGTAGTCATTGTCAAAACAAATAAGTTTTTCACCCATCTTGATAGGGGAAGTGGTCCAAGCTGATTTCAGCACTAAGTCCTTGTCTTGCAAGGAAAGAAATTTAGCTATTGTAGTCCTGGGATTAGATGAACTCAGAGATGAAGCTGGATTTGCCAGGGACCGATGAGCCCTCACAATTACAAAAGAGAGGGATTCAGGCATGTTTAGTGCTGATGACAGCCTCTTATTCAGGAACTGAATCATGTTAGCATCCTCTTCTTTCTCTGGAATTCCATATATTCTTATGTTATTCCTCCTTGATCTACTTTCAAGGTCTTCCAGTTTCTCAATCAGCATGGTGTTTTGTTTCAGAAGAAATTCATTGTGATGTTCATTTTCTGTCACTCTAGTATCTTGGCAGTTACTGTTTCCTCTAAGGCAAGAATCTGTTCAGGTTGTTTTTTTACTATTCCATTTAGAAGTTCCAGTTGTTTACTACATTCTTGTTTGATAATATCTATTTTGTTTTTGAATTTGTCTATTTTTAGTGACAGTTCTTGAAACTTTGTTATTATAAGATGTAGTTCTTTCTTCACTGCACTATCCTGGTGTGGGTTCTTCAAGTTGATCATCTTGACATCTCCAGTAGAAAACTTCTTGACAGAAATAATTAAAAAAAATTCTTGACTATGTATTAATTTTTAGTAAAAAATAAAGAGTATATGTTAATCTGACTTTTAGTATACTTTTAGTTAGATTTTTCTAAAAAATAAAGTATATTTCCTTTCAGGATATTAAAAATCAAAGCAGAGCTATGGATTTCTGTTGCTATCAGACTGGCATCCTGGCCACGCTACCACTTGCATTTCTCAAATACCCACGTTTCTTCAGCTTCTTAAAGGTATACCTCATTCTGCCTGTTATTAGAAGAACATGCCTCTACACCATTTTTAGCTACAACTGTATATACTTTATTTATTGATTGACTTTAATGATAACATTATTGTAAACTAGTGAGTCATGAAAAAGTGCACATAATGACCCAAAGAGAAATTTTATTTCATTGTAAATGTCAGCATCATGTACAGTTTTAAAATATAATTATCTTGTTAATGCGTTTCTCAGAGCTGAGTTAGCATACTCTTTTTAGCACTACCTGGAGTAAAAAACAAGACTTCCTCGAATTTATTGATCATTATTCTTGTATAGGAATCTCTATCTGCAATATGTCCCATCTTCTGACAGCTTCACTTAATCTTGGACACTGTGCATTGCAGGTCTTTCTTAGTTCTGTCCATCCAGCACTCTGGGACAGACTCTTGATTTGGAATCTTCTTCAGGTATTTGTAATTTCTCATCATCACCTTCATATAACCTTCTTATGGGAGATTATGCGATTTGATGATGGCCACCAATGTTTGACTGATTTGAAATTTTATACCCAAAGTTTGATATAGTGTAACTCTCTTTCAACTTGCCTAAGAAAATACACATTTTTGTACTTCAGCCATAACATGGTTTCTGCTTTAATTGCCTTTTCTCAAAAAGCTCTGATGTATATTTGTTCAATGGAACTAGCAATATAAAGGCTACTGGGAGCTTTGATCTCAGCTTTCTTCCTATTGATAACTACTAAGCATCTAGGGGACTAATTCTATTGTTCAGCAATGGTAAACAAATGTCTATTTTGTTGGTGTCATGTTTCTTTAACAGCTGTTTCTTTAGTCTGCACCAGATGTCCCACTTGTCTACTTCATTGCGAATATTTTGTCATAGTACGGTGTTGAAACTCATAGACTCATGAACATGTTCTAAACACTTGACAAACAAACCTAAGTTTCCTCTACCTCTTAAAGATATACTACAATGCATAAGAAAACCAATTTTCAGAAAAAAGAAAGGAAAAGAGAAAAAAATATTCTAGTGCTGCAGTAACAAGAAAAAGCACCACGGTACACGCACATTGTCAAAGCATGATAACTAAGAACCTTCATAATGAAGGCATTCGTTTCAGGAACATGATAAAGAAAGAGAGAAGTAAATCAAGTGATGCTGAAACCACCAAAGGGTTACAGTGGTCTGATTCAGAAGTGATCATTAGTATATTAGTATAAGGGACAATGCAGAGAAGCAAGAAGAAATGTATGCCATGCTGTACATGGCAGTGACATCTCCAAAGGTCAGTTCACCTATAAAGGTTAGCAATAAGTACATAGTTCTGTGTTAAAGATGCTTAAAGTTATAGTATATAAGATATGGAGTTGTGGTAACTGATAAACAGCAAGGAATTAAGTGATTATAATATAATCACACCTGATGCATAAGCATAGCCTGGTCGCTATGGAAACTGTTACAATATTGTACTGTACGTGGCTATTCATCTGTAGTCTCTGGGCACATGACTCCCATACATTGTCATACTGTAGAACTACATTTCTGAAGGAATACACAGAAAGGTAAAGCAGAGGCAGACCAAAGACGAACGGCAGATATCAGGCAAAAAGTGAATAAAAACAAGATATGAAGGAAGAATTAAGGATACTGAGATGCACTTTTGTTGAGATGGTGGTGGTGTCACCACTGATTCTATTCTGTGTGTACAGGTGTGTCGGTTTGGGGGAGGGTATCTTCAAGTACAATCATGTCCTAACTGTATATAAACAAACAGTATCATCCAGTAAATAATTGTATGCAGGACAGAAAAGCATGTAATGAAGTAAAGCGGGGGAAATGCAAATATTAGAAAATAAATCTATTATAAAAACAGTACAGAGATAGAACAAATAAGAGCCCTTATGATGGATGCAGTGCTAGTCTTTCAGTGAAGACAAAAAGATATTCTCCTAATTAAGTCATCCATGCAATATCACCCTGGATAGTGGTGTTAAGCAGGCAAGGTGGGCCACACCACTACTTACCTGCTTTTAGCACACATATTTCTGTATGTTATCACCAGCTTTGGAATATGAACATGGAATAAACAGTGTACAAATGTATTCACTAAAGAGCTACTGGTATTGATGACAGACAGTAGTAAACAAAGAAAAGAGCAATTTGCTTTCAATATATCAAATTAGGTGTGGAAAGTTAAGAAAATGTAGTCCAGTGGTGGCACTTTGGTATTAGAAGTACAATATGATATAAATAAACAAAGTGGCATAAATGAGTTTAATTTAAAAAAATAGCTCTCTTGCCTTTATTGAGGAGGGAAATTGTAGCAGAACATTCTTTGACTTCTCCATAGACTAATATAATTATTGGTCTGAATGTTCCTATTCTCTGCCCCCACGAGATGATGAGCGTTATGGTAAAGGTTCATTACCAGATGTGTAGTGCTTTGAATGCTTCAAATGATTGAGTTAAAGGCTGTAATATGAGAACATATGGGTCTGCTCCTTTAAGATCTCTCTGGTATTCAGGATACTGACAACTTGCCTGCCCACTACCAGTATAAATTCTGACATGATATCAATATATGTCTATCAGCAAACAACCCCCATGTGATTCAGGCAGGGATCATTCATAATTGGGGACTGAATTCCAGAAAAACTTGCTCTCAGTTCTGCAATGTTTTTCTAATTAATTACAGTATTCTCTGCATTGTGAAACCTGACAGTGTTCTTGTAGTAAAAATGAATATTTTCGGCTCTATAATGCTACCCTTTGCTATTATTATTAAACTAATGAGATAAGTTGCATCACAGTAGTCATGAGGAATGAAATTTCAAAAGATATTTGTGTCCATTAAAGCTGCTTTTGTAAAATTAATCAAAAAATATTTTCTCAAGGGCAAGGAAGAGTGAGAAAATTGCTTCTTGCTGGTAATACATAAGTTCTCACAGTTTAGTCCCATGTCCTGTTTTCAGTGTTATAAACTACACTGACTTATTGGTTACTTAGCTGTGCAAACAAATTCAAAAAAATATTCTAGACTTCTTATTTCCAGAAGGTTTATGAAAAGATCCAGTGGGTACAGCAGTTTGTCTTAGAATTCCATATACCTTGTGTCACAGTCTCCATTCTTCAGAAATGACTTTCTATTTGAATACCAAAGTTCATCTCTGTATTTTAGCAACCTCCTTTATAATTCCCTAGTAATAATTTTCATGCTTTGAATTCAGTGAACATCCAGACATGATTCTAAAGGTTGTCCCCTCTACCACAGTGACAAAAAATATTATACTGATTAAAATGGGTAAGCACCTAGTTCAAAATTTATAGTTTATCACCAGTGATATAAACACCTAAGTCTTTTGACATTAATGTATATGTAATGATAACCCAGCAACAAAATATAACTGTACATGCGGATTTATAGGCCACAACTGGTAGGACCATGATTCTATTTCTAGAGTGCCTTTCATGTTGTTGGTTTTCCATTGCATCAACACATTATTCTGGTCAAAAATCATCTGTAATATATAGCCTAAAAAAGAAGGAAAGTTAAAAAATCTAAATTAAAAGTATACTGGCAAATCCTTTTGTGAAATATGTTTTAAACACAAGCGTGCTCAAACAATGAATATTTAGTTAATGTGGACCTGAACGAAGAAAAGAAAACAGAAACATATCATTAAGATCACATGTTAAACATTATTTGAAGAAAATGACATGCCTTTTTTTTTTAGTATTGGCACCCCTCGATGTGAAATTGCTCGAGTGTCTGTAGCACATAGAAAAACAAAAATTCAAATGGCATAATGTGAAACAGTTTTTCCTCATAGAAAATCATTGTCAGTGCAGTTTCTAAGTGTGTGCCAGCAACGACTCCCTTATTTAGGAAGATTTCTCCCTTCTTGAAGTTGGTGCAACCATGTAGATGATATATGTAGGTTCATGGAGGGGGCTGCAAAAAAAAAAGAGGAAAAGGAGTTTTTCACCCTTTTGGATTTTGGGCTTTTCTTTTCTTTTTTTTTTTTGGCCTTTTGGAACATTCACTTATAGGGAGGCAGCATTTTATAGTAGAACTGCTACTATGTGCTCAGTCCTTTAAACTTTCTAGGGTATCTTATTTAGTAAAGGGGACACTGATGCCACAATGAACATCTATCTATATGCAGTCAAATGTATATAGCATTAATGCAGTTTTGAACCTCAGTGGCCTATAAACCTATTTTGTCTACCTCTTCAACTAATTTGTGTGATATTATGCATTCTTCTTCATTTTTTTTATCTACAAGAAACCTTTTGAAAGAGTTGTGGTGGATCCAATACCATTTGACCTTTTTCCTTTTGTAATAAGTAAGCCATATAACATTATAGCAAAATGTCTTAGTTACAGAATAACAGTCATGTAATTAAAGTAATACTATGAATGGTGTAAATTTGATCTTTTTTTTGGTAATATGATTTTTCCTCTGCTTCAACTTGAAGACATAATGTGGAATATTTTCTTCAATGAACAGGTACAGGAAAACTAAATGCTAATAATGAAAATTAGTTCAACTTCATTGGGATGATATTCAGCCATAACCTGAAGCCACACTAGAGAGTTTTTCGTAGGTTTCTAATCTTCAATGTATTACTAAATGACTTTCTTAGCAATTACAAATCTTTTTAAAATGTATACTAATTATTTTTTAATGTTTATTTATAGTTTGATGATTGGGTTAAACCAACCTGAAAGAGCCCATTTTTTAGGAGGAACCATTGAAAAAAGCACTTCTGTGCAATAAGAAATAAAAACAAATTAGTATAATGCAGAACAAGTATGTATAAAAGTACATAGCTCAAATTTGGATTATCCTAAGTAGACTTACAATATGAAAGAAACATGAACCAAACAACACCATAATTAGAAAATGCCTAGAACATGAGTGGTATAAAGGGATGGAGTCTTGACTTTAACAAAGTATACTGGGACTCCATTTGAGTGGCACAGTGGTACAGCAGATTGTGTCTCCTCACAGCAAGAGGCTCTCCAGTTCATGTTTTGGCTGGGGTGCCTTTTGTGTAAACTCTGCATGTTTTCCCTGTGTTTTTGAAGTTTTCCGATGGATGCTCCGGTTTCCTCCCACATTGCAAAGAAATGCAGTAGGTTTATTGGTCATTCTAAATTGGTCATAGGTATGAGTGAGCATATGAGTGTGTGGTGTGGAAGAACTACTGCGGCAGGGCTAGCCACCTTACGGTGTAATCTTTGGATCTAGATGATTGTCACTGTTGAAGTGACACCCCGACCCCATGTGCACAAAAACAAAATTGGGATACAGGGGTTGTGGATGGATGGATGGATGGATGGATGGATGGATGGATGGATGGATGGATGGATGGATGGATGGATTAGCGACCACAAAAATGGAGGAATCAGGAAGGGAAGAAGAGAAGTGAAAGAGCTTGGGGGGTGATTGTGTAAATTCAGGGGCATGTTGAATAGTGCTGTTTCTCTGTTGAACATATCTGGATGCTTTTGCTATGCTGAGAGATGCAAGATTACCTGACTGGAAAGACACTTGCAGAATTCAAGATGTGGTCTGCAATCAGCCATTTTCATACCTCCTTCCTGCTGCTTCTCTGAGCATTGCAGAGACTAAGGCATTAAAAAGAAATTCACTATCTTCCATTTTATATAAAAGTGGTAATTCACACTCAGTACAGAGCTGACATTTAATTTAATTTGCTAGTAAAATTATAACATTTCCAGTTGGTTGTTCATATAACTACCTTTCAGATCTTGTGTAACTTTTTCAAGTACAAATAAAGTAAATCTTTTAAACTCAAAGCAGTCTTCAGGATTTTTGAATCCATCCCTCCATCCACACCCCTGTTTTTCCCATTTTTGGACATTGGGTTGGAGTGTCACTTTAACAGTGACATTCATCTAGAGCCAATGTTCACACCACCAGCTGGCAAATCTGAGTAATATATATATATTTTTAATTTTAATAACATGCATCCATTCACTGATACAATTATACAGCTTCCTAGAAATTTGTGTGCATAAAAAGAATTATAACTTGTACATATAACACAGTAAGCTATGCCTGAGTTACCATAATTAAACTTTGCTTGACCGCCTATGGCTTTGTCATAGGAAATCAAACCCAGCTCAGGTTCTGCATTGGTAAACCTCCTGCATTTATGGAAACCACTGAGGAAAGTATCAGGTCCATCTCTTTTGTTCACTTATGTTTTACTGGAAGTGCTGCCTGACCCCAGTAATGCTTTAATAGTATTGTCACTTTTAACTATAACAATAAGCTTTTAACCTACTTTATTAAGGATTTCAGAGTAAACATAAAACAATTTCGATGTCTCTGTTAGTATGCTTTTATAATCTTGTTTCCACCAACACTGTCAGGTACTGGAAATGTTCTAACAAACACTGAGGTATGTTCACTGTTACCACCACTACCAAAAGATGTCAAATCATCAGATAAAATAGATTTGTAAATTATTTGTCTGTTATTTCTTAACTCATTTAATATATAATCTAAGTGGCATTTTATACCCTTTCTAAAAAAAAAGCTGAATTTCCAACTATGTGTTTTGTAAGATGGTGTGGATGTGCACTGCTAGCATGTATGTAATTTTTCCTGAAGGTTGACATTCTGTGCATGTTAAATGTGCAACTGTGATTCAATGAGCCAGACTATACCTCAGCAATAAAAAAGTTAATAGCATCCTTACTGAAAGTAAATGTCCAACAAGTCTAAATTGGTGTTAATACTATCCACAAATCTGTTAATTTTTTCATGTGAACATTTACAAAAAAATAGGTCATCAATAATGCATATAGTTTCATAGGTTCATAGGTAAGTACTAGGCTAGCTGCCCTTGCAAGCCATTTAAGCCTAACCAGTTTCCTTTTTTTGTGCTGGAAATAGCCTGCCCCATTTGGTTATAGCTTAGCCTTATATATCACATGGTTGATAATTATGTATTACCCTATAATAAGAATAACTGGGATCATACCTTAGATAATTTGAGGAGACCCAGGCAAGGGATTTATTTATTTATTTATTCATTTAGGAGCTGCCTCCATCCATTAGTAGTACACTGTATAGTCCTGGGGTAAATTTTCTGTTTCCAACCCATAGATCTAAGTTGTGCTTGAAAATGGACAGGGATGAACTTTGTTTTATGTGGATGGGGAGTCTGTTCCATAGCAGTGGTATCCTCTGAGAGATATACTTGTCCCTCCAAACCATTTTGTTGATGTTGAGAAGAGATGCAGATCCCTAGACTGAGTATTTCCGATGCCATTTGACTTGCTGATGTGCAATAAATCCATCAGTAATGGGTCAGAGGATATCTTGTATGCCAGACACAGGTCACATCTTAGCAGTCTGTAGGATACCAAGTACATTGACAAGACTTTGAGTCAGTCCATGTAGGAAATTTTATTTATGCGTTGTATCCTTTTAGTAAGGTTTTCTCTGCAGATACTACATATATGTATAAATATATAGTTAATAATATAATTAATATTAAAATTATATTGTAATGAGTACTATATCAAAATCCATGTTTATCAACAGATGAGCCCTTTCTGACTCATTATGGACCACATTTGCAAACGTAAGACAATTGATACCCACATTTCTATTCCACTTAGTTACTGAAAACCAAAATCAGCTTTTTAGATGTGAAAAAGTATTATGAAGAACCAGCTCCATATTGGTACAGTGAATCTTGATCACACTGATATTTCTAGTAAGATTATATAAAACATTTCTAAAACATTTCATTCCCATCTTCTCTGGGAATAACAGTCGAGAATGAATTGATATTAGCAGACACCAAGTTTGCATTCCCTCAATCATACTCTATATTCACATTTATATTCAAATTTTTCAATCTTTTCACGAACCCTCAAGCATCTTTAATGAATGGAGGTGTGTTTTTTGTGATACAGGACTTAAAATACTATCAAAATACATAGAAATGCATTCTGATTTTGACCATTTTGCAGAAACGATGGATCTCAGGGGATGTCTAGAGCATTCTTGTGTAACTTTGGTATGTCAAAAAAACTGCTGTCAAACAAAACATTCTCTCTGTAAATGTTAATTAAACCACCATGTAATTAATCTGTCACCACAATGTCTGTGTACTGGCCTGTCATGTTAATGTCTCTTAGGGAAAAGTTTTGGTAGAGATTTACATCTCTAATTAATACTAAGACTTTCCTAAAATAGGCGCCAGTCCCACTCTTGTCATATTTCATGGACCTTACATTACCATTCCTTCTCAAATTATCAAATGCGTTTCTTTCATCTGGAGACAAACTAAACTGCTCATTGATTTCCTCTCTTATGTTGAGCTACATCTAGCATTTGTCCTACATTCTTACAGTACACGACATTACACAACCTCTGTCATTACAATTAACCTCCCCTTGATATTCTTATCCTCCTACATTCTTACAGTACACCACATTACACAACCTCTGTCATTACAATTAACCTCCCCTTGATATTATTATCCTTCTACATTCTTACAGTACATCACATTACACAACCTCTGTCATTACAATTAACCTCCCCTTGATATTCTTATCCTCCTACATTCTTACAGTACACCACATTACACAACCTCTGTCATTACAATTAACCTCCCCTTGATATTATTACCCTTCTACATTCTTACAGTACACCACATTACACAACCTCTGTCATTACAATTAACCTCCCCTTGATATTCTTATCCTCCTACATTCTTACAGTACACCACATTACACAACCTCTGTCATTACAATTAACCTCCCCTTGATATTATTACCCTTCTACATTCTTACAGTACATCACATTACACAACCTCTGTCATTACAATTAACCTCCCCTTGATATGTTTACCCTTCTACATTCTTACAGTACACCACATTACACAACCTCTGTCATTACAATTAACCTCCCCTTTATATTATTACCCTTCTACATTCTTACAGTACACCACATTACACAACCTCTGTCATTACAATTAACCTCCCCTTGATATTTTTACCCTTCTACATTCTTACAGTACACCACATTACACAACCTCTGTCATTACAATTAACCTCCCCTTGATATTATTACCCTTCTACATTCTTACAGTACACCACATTACACAACCTCTGTCATTACACTTAACCTCCCCTTGATATTATTACCCTTCTACATTCTTATGGTACAACCAATTGCATGCCCTCTGCAATTGCTATTAACCTCCCCTTGATATTCTTATCCTCCTAAATTCTTACAGTACACCTCATTGCACTTCCTCTGTCATTGCTTTTTACTTCTCTTAGATATTGTATACTCTTACCCTCATACATTCTTATAGTACACCCTATTGCAAATCCTCTGTTATTGCTATTAACCTTCCATGGATATTTTTACCCTGCTATATTCTTACAGTACTCCCAATTGCACATCATCTATCATTACTATTAAACTCTTTTGGATATTCTTCCCTTCCTATATTCTTAGAGTACACACCATCAAACGTACTCTGTCATTACTGTTAACCTTGTTTTTTAACCAGTCTGTAGCATCTGTAATATTTTTCATTAGTCTGTTCTACTTGTAATGTTTTTTCTCTAGTCTGAAATATTTGTAATGATTGTAACCTAAAACCTTATTGTAACCTTGCTTGTTTTTGGAGCTTTTCTCCCCGGGATTCCATTGAAAATGGGTTCATCTTGGCCCAATGGACTATCCTGGCAAACCAACTGCAAATAAATAAATAAATAAACCTCCCCTTGATACTCTTATCCTACAATATTCTTACAATACACACCATTACACTTCCTTTGTCATTGCTTTTAACCTCTAATAGATATTGGATACTTATACCCTCTTACAGTCACAGATTCATAGGAAATTACCAGGCTAGCGATCTAGAAGTCAATTCAAGCCTGGCTGTTTCATCTCAATGTAATACCATAGAAACTCTAGTCAATACCCAGGATTGTGTTTAGTAATAACAGCCCATGTTCTGGAGGGCTGTGGGTGCTATCACCAGTAAGAATTTATGGTGCCCCATCCACTTGTTCAGATTCCTTTTGAACAGTGTCATAGAGGTGCTCTTCTTCACATGAATTAGCAGCCTATTCTAAAGCCACAGTAGTCACTGGGAGACAAATCTGTCCCTCCAGCATGTCCTATTCAAGTCACAGTCCATATTTAGGTCCCTGGAATGGGTAGCTCTAGTCCTGTTTCTTTTATGGATGTGCAGCAAAAGTCATTAGATTTGGGACGGAGATTGCTCTGTAAGCCAGGCATAAAACTTCCCTAAGAAGTCTATACAATACTGAGTATAGTGACAGGGTCTTTAGTTGGTCTGTGTAAGGCGTGTGCTGGTGTCTCTTGACCTTCTTAGTCAGAAACCTCTGAGTTCTCTCCAATTGCTGCAGGTGCTTTGTACTGTACATGCCAAAAGGGGTGTTATACTTGATTATGGGTGCTGATTACTGATGAGTATAGAGGTGTTATAACCTCCTTTGCTGTAGAGGTGATGCCTTTGCTAATCAAGTGTGCTACATAGAAAGCTTTCCTTACTACAGTAGACACATGGTGGTCAAAGTTAAGGTCTAAGTATACTTGTGATCCCAGATCTCTTACCTTTGTGGCACCCCATTGGTGACAGGTCTGCTGGTTGATGTGGAGTCAACCACGTTGATAGTGTGTGACCAGTTTGTGAGCCAGTTGGCAACCCATCCTACAACAAAGAGATTCACATTCAGTTTGGTAAGTTTGTCAGTAATGCCTGAGTGTGACATTGTGTCAGAGGCCTTTGCCAAGTCGAAGTATGCTGTCTGCACAGATTTGAACTCATTTATGGCCCTGGTCACATTTTCAAAGAAATCCATCATGTTTAACAGGCAGTATCCTCCTTGACAAAGTTGATTTGGGTCATATCCAGGGTTTAGAGTTCATCTATGTTTTTATGAGGTCCCTAATGATATGTTCCATGGCTTTACAGATGAAGCTGGTCAGACTTATGGGTCTATAATTCCTTGGGTCTGTTGCTAAGCCACCTTTTTGGAGGGGGTAACTGTTACTATACTCCATTCCACAGGAACAAAGCCTATGGTTAGGCTATGATTGAATAGGGTATTTAATGGTGATTCTAGTTCATGTTTTAGTTTGTTAAGAAAACAGCCTGGAATGCTGTCTGGTCCCACAGAGGCTGTGTTTTTTGCCTTAGACAAGGCTTCATGACCTGCTCTTTGGATATGTAGGGCGGAGGAGAAGTTGGGGGCAAGGTTTGTGATAAGTTTGGAAGGAATAAGGGAGTAAAACTTTTGCCAAATCTGCCTGCTAGCAGATTTGCTATCACTGCGGGATCAGTGTGTGTGATACCGCTAGTCACTAGTTCAGCACATGCTTGGGTCCTATCTTTTAGGCTACTTATGTAGCTGTAAAAAGACTTATGGTTATTCTGGGATGTGATTGCTAAATTTTTCTCAAAGTTATGTTTAGAGGATTTGACATGTTGTCTTATTTGCCTGTTGAAGCTGAGGAGGGTGTTTTTCCATTGTCGGGGCCTTGTCTTAGTTTTTTTAGACAGCAACTTTTTGCATTTGTTGTAAAGTTTGTTGATGCTGGATGTCTACCAGGGCGGCTTCTTTTTACTTGGGGCTCTGGCTTTAAATCTCTCTGGAACAGCTGAGTCTATGCACTTATACGAGTAATTGTTCAGGGCTTTAGTGTAAGCTTTGGTGTAGTTATCACTTCCAGCTGGGATTGGGGCTTGGAAGGCATTTACACCTTCCCCTAGGAGGGTATAGTTTGCTTTGGTGAAGTTTTTTAGTCTGATTTCACCCTTTGTGAGTTCTGGTGTTGCCATTTTGAAGGTGACTGATTTGTGGTCAGATTTGACTAGTAATGGTCTGAGAGTTGCAGTGGTGCATCTGTTTATCATGTTAGTGAGGAACACATCTAGTATGTTTCTTTCTGTTGTTGGAGTTTGAATAATTTATTCCAGGGCATTTGAGTTAGCAAAGTCAAGGAACTTTTTCTCTACTGAGTTAGGGCTAGAGTAGATTTCCCAGTTGATGGTGGGATAATTAAAATCCCTATGACCAGAGTGTTTGGCAATATTTGGATCGACTCCAGTTTGGTCAAGTCAGCAATGTGCGCATCATGATCCATGGAGGGGGATCTATAACTAGCTATGACTTGAATGGGGGTCTTACTCACAGTAATCTGAACTTGTAGTAACTCCATGGACTTGTCCAATCTAACGTGTTGGGAGGTGAATTTATCCCTAATATAGAGAGAAACATTGCCTCCTTTAGTTCTCAAATGTTTGTTTTGCGGTCTGAATGTGTGGAAGGTATTGTAACCTTGTATGACTGGGGTACTCTCTGAGGCCTTGATCCAGGTTTCTGTAACTGCACATAAATCTATATTCTTCAGTGATAGACATGCTTCCAGGGTGTGCAGTTTTTGATTTAAGCTTAGTGTTTAGCAGCATGACACTTATGTTGTTATGGGTGAAAACTTTCACATCCACAATTTTGTTTTTGAGACTTTGCCTGAAAAAGGTACTAAGGGGGAGGCAAGAGCCATTGCCAGCAGCCAAAAGCCTAGTGGTGCCAGGTGCAAACCATCTCTGGCAAAGCAGGGAGGTTTGTTGACCATGTCATCCCAGGCTGACAGAAACTGGATCCCCTTTGAATAGCACCAAAAACTAAGCCAATTATTGAAATTGATCATTTTTTGTTTCTACTGTGGCATCATTCAAGGTGAGGGTAATATGTGCTCAAGGTTTGGGACATACTTGCCTGGAACATATACTCAAAGAGTTCACTCATGTCTCTCTTCATATAGTCCAGTGATGTACATCTCAGGTTGTTTACTCTAACATGGCATGACAGAATTATGATGGCCCTTGTTGTCGAGAGACCTGAGTGCATGCATGATGTGACGAATCCTGGCACTGGAGAGGCAGATGACCATGACTTTCTCCTTATCTAACCTGATGAGTGGGTCAGCTGTGTGTTTCACTATGGAGTATCCA
Organism: Protopterus annectens; assembly: GCF_019279795.1. NCBI lineage: Eukaryota > Metazoa > Chordata > Ceratodontiformes > Protopteridae > Protopterus > Protopterus annectens. The sequence continues at coordinate 755,317,522 of NC_056730.1, read as the reverse complement.
ATGACAGAAAAATGTGTTTTTTTAGTGTTATGCCTTAAGAGCTTGGTAGGTAAAACTCTAATGTTATGTGCCTTGGCTGCTGTGGGAACTGTGTTAGTTGTAGCAGTCTTTTGTTTTGGAGGTCTCTGGTGTTTCAGTAAGTTTTTTGAGAGAACCTCTGTGTATGTTGATTTTTGTGTTTTGTGCATGCTATATGTACAAGTAGTGGTACTATGTGCATGAGTAGTGGTGGGTGAGTTGACAACCTCTTTAGTGTTACTGTTTCGAGTGCGAGAGAGCAGGGATTCAAGATTCTTGGTGTAGATACATTTCTAGCACTTTGTACAAGACTGAGTTATTAGTAGATGGTTGTCAGTGTACATGAAGCAGTTGCTAAATTGCCTCAGGAAACCCAAGATAACAAGGATGGCAGGAGAAACAAGGGTAGTCCAACTGTCCATAATGTTAGCTTTGAAGAACTATCACAAATGGGGTGCTTTCAGGACTGAACTAGGAGGTGATCTGTAGATGGTTACTTCTGACAGGGTTTTTGGCTATTGATTTAATAGGTCATACCTCACTAGCAATACTTCTTAGACTGGAGATGTACTAAAGATGACAGTTACACTAATGTACTACAGCTGTATCTAAGGGAACATTTTTTTAGAGTGCACCTCATTACACATCCTCTGTCATTGCTAATAATGTCCACTGGATATTTTTATGCTCCTACATTCTTACAGTACACCCCATTGCATTTACTATGTCATTGCTTTTAAATACAATGTATATTGGATACTCTTGTCCTCCTACATTCTTCCAGAAAACCCCATTACATGTCCCCTGTCATTTCTATTAACCTCCCATAGGTTCATAGGGTTCATAGGTTCATATTTGAATGAAAAAAGCAATGACAGAGGAAATGCAATGGGGTGAGCTGTAAGAATGTAGAAGGGTGCAGATATCAATGTGAAGGGAACATTTTTTTAGAGTGCACCCCAAGCAATGACAGAGGAAATGCAATGGGGTGAGCTGTAAGAATGTAGAAGGGTGCAGATATCAATGTGAAGGGAACATTTTTTTAGAGTGCACCCCATTACACATCCTCTGTCATTGCTAATAATGTCCACTGGATATTTTTGTGCTCCTACATTCTTACAGTACACCCCATTGCATTTACCCTACTACATTTTTACAATACACCCCATTGCACATCCTCTGTCATTACTATTAACCTCCAATGGATATTCTTACCATACTTCATTCTTACAGTACACCCCATTACTCATCCTATCTCATTACTATTAACCTCTGCTTGATATTCTTAAGCTCCTACATTCTTACAATACACCCCATTGCACATCCTCTGTCATTACTATTAACCTCCAATGGATATTCTTACCATACTTCATTCTTACAGTACACCCCATTACTCATCCTATCTCATTACTATTAACCTCTGCTTGATATTCTTAAGCTCCTACATTCTTACAGAACACCCCACTGCATTTCTTCTGACATTGCTTTTAACCTCCTATAGATATTGGATATTCTTATCCACCTATATTCTTACAGTATACCCTATTACATGCTCTATTATACTTCCCTTGTTATTATTAACCTCATACATTCTTAGAGAACACCCCATTATACTTCATCTATCATTGTTATTACTCTCCCCTTGATAAGTACCCCCCTACATTCTTACAGAACAACCCATTGTATGTCTTCTGTCACTGCTTTTAACATCCCGTGAATATTGGATACTCTTACCCTCTTATATTATTAAAGTACATCCCATTACACATCCTCTGTTATTACTGTTAACCTCTCCTTGATATTCTTACCCTCTTACATTCTTACAGTACACCACATTATACATCCTCTGTCATTGCTATTGCCTTCACATTGATATCTGCACCCTTCTACATTCTTACAGCTCACCCCATTGCATTTCCTCTGTCATTGCTTTTAACCTCATGTGGATATTGGATACTCTTACCCTCCTACATTCTTAAAGCACACTGCATTACATGTCCTCTGTCATTACAATTAACCACCCCTTAATATTATTACTCTCCTACATTCTTAAAGTACACCCCATTACAATTCCTCTGTCACTGCATTTGATCTGCATGGATATTGGATACTCTTACCCTTCTACATTCTTACAGAACACCCCCATTTTATGTCTTCTGTCATTACTATTAACCTCCTTAGATATTCTTACCCTTCTACTACTAATGGCACACTCCATTGCACACCCTCTGTCATTACTATTAACCTCCTTGGATATTCTTACCCTTCTACTACTAATGGCACACTCCATTGCACACCCTCTGTCATTACTATTAACCTCCTTGGATATTCTTACCCTTCTACTACTACTGGCACACTCCATTGCACACCCTCTGTCATTACTATTAACCTGCCCTTAATATTCTTACCCTCCTGCATTATTACAGAACACCTAATTGCACTTCCTCTGTCATTGCTTTAAATGGCTATCAGTGGATATCGGGTACACTTACCCTTGTATATTCTTATAGTATGCCCCACTGCAAATCCTCTGTCATTGCTATTACCCTCCCATGGATAATTTCCCCTCCTACATTCATAAAGTACACCCCATTACAAATACTCTGCTATTATTATTAACATCCCCTTGATATTCTCACCCTCCAACGTTCTTATAATACACCCCATTTCCTTTGTCATTGCTTTTAACCTCTAGTGGATATTGGATACTCTTAACCTCCAACCTTATTAAAGTACACCTCATTACATATCATCTGTCATTGCTAATAACTTCCACTGGATATTGCTACCCTCCCACATTCTTACAGTACACCCCATTGCACATACTCTGGCATTACTATTAACCAGCCCTTGACTTTCCTACCCTCCTAAATTCTTGCAGTTTACCCCATTACACATCCCCTGTCATTGCTATTAACTTCCTGCTGATATTCTTACCCTCCAATATTCTTACAGAACACCCCATTGCACCAACTCATTCATTGCATTCAACCTGCCATGGATATTGGATATCATTACCTTCCGACATTCTTAGAGTACACCCAATTACACATCCTCTGTCATTACAAATAACATCCCCTCATTCTTATGCTCCTACATATTTATAGTACATCCCATTAGACATCCTCTGTCATTACTATTAACCTCCCCATGATATGCTTATGCTCCTACATTCTTACACTACACCCTAGTACACATCCTTTTTCATTGGTATTAACTTCTCCTTGATATACTAACCCTCCCACATTCTTTCAATACACCCTGTTGCACTTCCGCTGTCATTAATTTGTACTTCCCATGGATATTGGATACTCTTACCCTCCTACTTTCTTACAGTACACACCATTACACATCCTCTGTCATTAATATTACCCTCCAATGGATATTCGTACCCACCTACATTCTTTCAGTGCACCCCATTACACATTCTCTGTCCTTAACATTAATGCCCCTTAATATTCTTACCCCCTACATTGTTACAGAACACCCCGTTACACGTCCTCTGTCATTACTGTAACCTCCCTTTGATATTCTTACCCTCCTACACTCCTATAATACACCCCACTGCGCATCCTCTGTCATTGCAATTAACATCCCATGGATATGTTTACCTTGCCACATTTTTACTTACCATCCCATTACATGTCCTCTGTCATTACTATTAACCATCCCTTGACATTCATATGCTCATACCTTCTTGCAGCACCCCCCATTGCTTTTCCTCTGTCATTGCTTTTAACTTCCCACTGACATTGGATAATCCTACCCCCCTACATTCTTACAGTACACTACATTATATATCCTCTGTCATTGTTATTACTCTCCCTTTGATATTTGTACCATCCTACATTCTTACACAACACTCCATTGCACTTTCTCAGTCATTGCTTTTAACCTCACATGGATATTGGATATGCTTACCATCCTAAATTGTTAAAGCACCCCATTACACATCCTCTCTCATTACCATTAACCTCCCCTTGATATTCTGATCTTCCATTCTTACAGTACACCCCATTACACTTCCTCTGTCATTACTATTAACCTTCCTTTGATATTCCTAACCTCCTACATTCTTACAGTACACGCCATTGCATTTCTTCTGTCATTACTTTTAACCTCCCATGGATATTGGATACTCTTACCCTCATACATTCTTACAGTAAACCCCATTACACATGTTCTCTCATTACTATTAATCTCCCTTTGATATTCTTACCCTTCTACAGTCTTATAGAACACCTCATTACACATCCATTGTCATTACTATAAACCTCTCCTTGATATTTTCCTTGTGTTTTCATTGAAAAGGACTTTTGCGGAACTCAACTCAGTCATTTTAGTTTTGTGAAAGTGTGCTTTCGTTGGATCGAAGTAGATCCATATACATATATATTTATATATGTGTGTGTGTGTGTGTGTGTGTGTGTGTGTGTGTGTCTGTTTGTGTGTGTGTGTATCTATACATAGTATATATATATATATATATATATATATATATATATATATATATATATATATATATATATATATATATATATATATATATATATATATATATATGTGTGTGTGTGTGTGTGTGTGTGTGTGTGTGTGTGTGTGTGTGTGTGTGTGTGTATCTATATTGTTTGCATTTGAGTTTATGCATGTGTGTGTGTGTGTGTGTGTATATATATATATATATAAAATGAAATAAAATAAAAAAATCGTTAGCTAGAACTACACTAACAATGATGGGCCGTATAAGAATAAAATGTCAGATAAAACATGAAACTTGTCATATGCCATTGGGAAAACAGGTCTAAAAGCAGAAAAAAACAACAAAGAGAATAAATTGCTGTTTGGACAAGAAAGAAAGGGTTAAGCTCTAACTCTCATTCAAATTCCTAGAATAATCCAACAGCTAGTCTGCATCACAGTTTAGAGAACAGCAATGGGGAATGAATAGTCTGCTCTTATTCTTACTGCAGAGAAAAATACTTTTCTGACCGAGAGGCTTTAAATGCACGGTACAAATCTCCTCCTGAGCTGAATTACACTTACAGGGTAAATGCCATGTGCGTCTAGACTGCCAGGTATAAATTTAAAAAGGTGGTAAGCACTGAGTGATGACTTAAACACACTGCTCACCCTTAGAGCTTCATTTATGGTACACTAAAGAGTTAGCCGCCTGCTTTTAAAATAGCAGGTATGCACTCAGACGTGTAAATCAACAGACAGACCATAGTCAGATTAACCCAAGAAAATTGTAGAAAACAGCTGTACTTTTCAAGTTGCCAAAATACTTTAGCAAATAGTCAAAACATACTTTAAACCAAAAAGGTAGGTGGGTAGAGATAGGAACAAATATTTTCTCATTCACACTGTACAAAAAAAGAATCTCTCTAACCATGTGCACTTATATAATTTACTTTTTCCCTATTTGTGAAAATCTTCGTACAATGAAGACGTAGTTATCCAAAGACAAGCATAAATGTGCAAAAACTATCCATCAAATTCCTAATGCTCAGTTAATTTTAGAAAAAGGGACCAATTTGCTTGCACTTTTAAATTTTACAGAACTCTAACACTAAAGGAATAAGGCACAGTCTTAATAGATTACCAGAATAATCTGTGTTCTCTTATACTTTACACAGAAGAGAACCTCTCTGTATTTGAGAGCTTGGATACACTATATATTTTTCTCTTTTGCTGTACTGTGATTATATGAAAAAAAGGTTGTACTTTTAAAAAAATCAGATGGAAAAGAAACAACAGATCCCAAAAAGCACCTTAAAGAGCAACTTAATCATCAAATGGGATACCAGATTTTTTGTCATATTTCATGCTGTGCAGTGTAGTCCAGGAAATGGAATAAACATTATACAGTTGACCAGAAATATCAGAAACTGGGACATTAAGAGAACACTGGCATTCAACTGGCCTAGGAAAAACTTAATGTGTCTAATGCTAAGATGAACTGTAAATATTTTAAGTAGTTTTTTTTGTCTGTTTTTAAAATGCCATATCAACAAATTCACATGCAGATGAGGAAATTAGCTAAAGCACAATTAAGTCAATAAAAATCTTATTATTACATTTATTACTATTAAGGTGCCACAGAGTAGCTTATCAAAAAGAGAGGTTGGCATAATGGGTAAGGTGTTTACCTTATAGATGAATGGTATAGGGTATGATTTTCACATGGGGTAGCTATCTAGGCTTAAAATGACCCTCCAAGGCCGTTAGTATAGTTAACCTATAAACTATGAAAAATTTTATAACACTATTTTTTGAAAAAAAAATAATTCCAGGTAAGCTAACCTCAAATTACCCAGCACATAACCTCTTGCACAGTAATTATCCTCAGGTATTTTAACAGAATTTCAGTTGTAATAAAGGGGTTATCACTTACTGTTCATCACCTGCCTTTAAAAATGCTGATGCAAAAGTAGGGACCTCATCTAACAAGCATTTCAATGCACAAAATAGTCAGCAAAAGTAACTTAATAGTCTGCTCTGATATAAATAGTAAAGAAAATATTCTCTTTCAGCGTAAGAGCAAAAAATGTTTAAATATACTAGATGTGTCTCTGCTCCTGTTGGATTCTGTTTCTACTGAAAGTATACGGCTTTATTTTTCTACAGAGATCAAATAGTCCAGCAAACAATAGAGTATGCAGTGTAGTCAATAAAAGGAGGATCCAGTCATCTATCATTAACAAGGAAGAGAAGAATAAGTTTAACCCCACTAGTTCAACTTTGTTGTCCCTCATTCCTATTCTGAACCCCCTCTATATATTAAAGACATACTCATCTCTTACAGAACAAGTATCCACCATTGCCATGTGTTGGCTTCTACAGGAACTACTGTGTAGCATTAGTGGGCAATGCTGTATTATTAGACTAGAGATGCACACTTATTTTGGGATGTTTTTCATGATGGTAGTTGTAGAATAGAGCATGTGTAATGTACCTTTAAGAAGCATTTCCTTATGTAAGCACATGCATGTAAACAGTGAGCATGTGCAGGCAGCAGTGCCATTTTGAGAGAACAGCCAGAGTGTTAACATTTATGAGTGTATTAGTCAGTCTGTTTATAAGTTTATTTAACTTTAAGTTATAAAGCCTAATTCCTGATGTGTTTATGTGTAATGAAGCTGCTTGAACTGAACCCACAACTACTTGTCTGTTTTATCCTCACTGGATGAGTGACATGGTGTCAGAACCAGGATTAAGAGAGCAACTTCTTCAAGCCATGAGGTGCAAGGTGAAGGAAAATTGAGCTGATTGAGTGAAAGAGAGTTCAGACAAACTAAAAGGGCCAGAAATGAACTCAAGTTAATCAAAACTTGCACAAATGATTTATTTTGTTAAGAAAATGAAACGGAGCATTCATAAGGCACAAAACGCATTATTAATCCAACAAGTAGCACACAACATATTATTAATCAAATGAAAGGCACAAATCGAATTATTAATTAAATAAAATGTTCAAAACTATGATATTTGATAAAACTAGTAGAAATATTCATGCAGGGCTCAGAATTACCCTTGGTTTGCATAACGAGCATGTTTAAAGTAAAACAGGCACAAGAAAAGTATAATGAGTATGATAAGAGATTAAAAAGGGCATAACGAGTACAATTAAAGGGCAAAATAAGCTTAAAAAGCAAGGTGACTGCATGTTTTTTAGTAAAAGACTGTGTTTGGGCATAAACTACTATTTCACATTGACCAAAGCCATTCAAAGCATAACTAGAGTTGTTTGAAGTATCTCAGAGTGTGGTGTAATTATTTCAACGAGTTTGCTGGGTGCAAAGTACAGTTATATTGCAAGGTGAAGTCAAAGTACAGCCGTATCAAAATGTTTGATGTTGTGTGTACATTTGTTCACAGAGTGCCACCATTTCAAAGTATTTGTTACACTGTACAGAGTTATTTCACAAAGTACCACCATTTTGAAGAGTTTCTGTGCTGAGTACAGTTTATTTGCAAAGTTCATTCATTTTGAAGTGGTTTTTCCTCTGAACTTCTGCTGTGTATAGTTTATTTGCAAAGTACAGCCATTTCGAAGTATTTCTTACACTGATAAGGATTTTTTTCACAAAGTGCTCTTGTGCTATGGAGACTTATTTGGCAAAGGAGAAAATTACTGTCAGCTGCCTGCCGGGTGTCAGGATCCACCACATAACGCATGCACTCAAGTCACTCCACAACAAGTACAAATATGACTCTGTCATTATCCATGTTGGAGTGAATGACTTGAGATGTACCTCCCTGGACTACATGAAAAGAGACATGGAAGAGCTCTCGGATCTGTGGCCCAGGCAGATATGACCCTAGCCCTGAGTAGCATCCTGCTTTCGCCCAGAATGATACCACAGTATAAGGACAAAATTATTGACTTCAACAAACTGGTTAAGCTTCTGGTGTCATTCAAAGGGGATCCAGTATCTGTCTGCCTGGGACAATATGATTGACAAACCACGATGCTTTGCCAGAGATGGTCTGCACCTGTCACCCCTGGGATTCAGGTTACTGGCTAAGGCTCTTGCCACCCCTATAGTGCCTTTTTTAGGCAAGGCTCAAAGGACAAAACCACCACCATAACAGGTACAGGTATGCAAAATCTGAAGGTAATGCTACTCAATGCTAGAAGTCTAAACCTCAAAATGAATTCTCTCAAGGCACTCCTAAAAATGGAGAACATCGATATCTGTGCAGTAACTGAGACCTGGTTCATGGCTCCAGAGAGCACCCCTGCAATATCAGGCTACAACTCTTAACACACTTTTTGGCCACCAAACCACGTCCGAAACACTAATGGTGGAGGAGTGTCCATATTCACCAAGGATATTCACACCTCCAGGCTAGATGCCCATCACAATGCATCTGAAATTCTCCAGGTGCATCTAACACTTGGTAAGACTGCAATCCAAATTGTAGCTTGCTACAGATCCCCCACCATGCCCCAAGATTCTCACTACACCTTTCTAAACATACTGGAAAATGTTAAGATACAACCAAACACCCTAATACTGTGTGATTTCAACTACCCTGCCATTATGTGGGAAAACTACTCATGTACCAACACCTTTGCCCAACAGTTCTTGGAATTTATAAATTCCAATGCTTTGGATCAACTAATCCATAGTCCCACCAGGGGCTCAATTATCCTGGACCTGGTCATTACCAACATGGGAAATCTATGCTGCACACCAGTGGTCACCCCCTCGTTGGTTAGGTCTGACCATAAGCTAATCACCTTTGACATCCACATCCCAACCCCACCCCCAAGTAAGGAAACATCCGTAAAAAAATTCTCCAAGGCCAACTTCATTCTACTCAAGTCATAAGTGACAAAGTTCATGACACCCATGCAGACGGTAACTGAAAGTTTGACTACCGAATTCTACATGAAAGCACTGTACAAGCACATCCACTCCTGCATGAATTGTGCCATCCCAAATAGAACCAAGATGCTCTCCTCCAAAAAGAGGAAGCCAATCTGATGGCCCCCTGTCATAAACAAACTATACAACAGAAGGAAGAAACTGTTGCAGAAAAGAGGAAAATCCCAGGATGCAAAACACTCCCTTACCAGCCTCAGTAAGAAGCTGAGATCCCTCATAAAATCCTCCAAAGCTAGTTACAAAAATAAAATTGCCAAAGATTCCAAAGACAACCACAAGGCATTCTATAGATATGTCAAGAATCTAAATGACAATGCTCAGATCTGTTCTGAGCTACAACAGAATGGCATTAAATATACTGATCCCAAGGACATTGCTAATATCCTGGCAGATTGATTCAGTGCCAATTTCACCCCCCCTCACACCCTAAAGGGCCCATCTCAATACTGAAAAATTGCCAAATTCCGGTAATCATGGCCACACAGGTAAAAACCACACTCTCCAAAGCTAAGAATATAGCATCCATGGGACCAGACGACATCCCTTGCTGTGTAATACATGAACTACAAAATGAACTGGCACCTCACCTAAGTGTCATGTTTAATCATAGCCTCACCTCAGGCTTTGTGCCCACTGAGTGGCGCACAGCTACAGTTATCCCACTCCACAAGGGGGGATCCACCTTGGATACTGGGAACTACAATCCCATCAGTCTGACGAGCCTGATCTGTAAGGCCATGGAATGTATTATCATGGAACTTATAAACAAAGATATTGGCAACCTTCAAACACTGGACCCCACCCAGTTTGGGTTCATGAAGGGCCGATCATGTCTCCTGAACCTGATTGACTTCTTCGAATCAGTCTCCAGAGTCGTGGACGAGGGTAAGGCAGTCCACACAGCCTAGCTGGATCTTGCCAAGGCCTTCGACACCATCCCCCACTCTGGAATCATAGATAAACTTACTAAACTGGGCATAAATCCCTACATCACCCAATGGGTTGCCAACTGGCTTACTGACAGAACCCACACTGTAAAAGTAGCCGACTCCAAATCCAGCTCCAGACAAGTGACAAGTGGAGTACCTCTGGGTTCAGTCCTGGGACCGCTTTTGTTTGGCATCTACTTCTCTGAAGTACAGGCCAACACTAAGGGACTCTGGCTAACAAAGTTTGCAGATGACTGCAAACTAGGACCCATTATTGAATCCCAAAATGATGTGGATATTCTACAAAAGGGCCTTATAGAAACAGATGCTTGGTGCCAGAGCCATGGGCTCAAGCTCAATGCCAAGAAATGTATAATTATCCCCTTTGGGAAAAAAACATGTGCCCATGAATTACCACATAGGTGGCAGTACACTAAACACCGAAAGTGTGATAAGAGACTTAGGAACATAGGTGGACAGTGGTCTCACCTTCGATAACCACATCACCACAACAGTCAGGAAATCCTTCTATGTGGCACACCTCATCACTAAGGGCTTTTCATCCAGAAAAAAGGAGTTCATTTTCCCACTGTAGTCATCCCTCATTAGACCCATCATAGCGTACAACACCCTGTTTGGTATGTACCTCACAAGACATCCGCAACAACTGGAAAGGCTGCAGAAGCACCTCACTAAAAGAATCAAAGGCCTAAAGCAGATGCCCTATGCTGACCGACTAAAAGAACTCTAGCTATACTTTGTCTCTATCATCTACTCAGAGGCAATTTCTGCTTAACATGCAAGCCCATGTCAAATCCAGAGCTGTTGGACATGCTACACTTAAAGAAATTCCAATCCATCAGAGCCACACGCTCCAGGGACCTAAACCTTGTCATCGCAATGAACAAAACATGCTGGAGGGATAGGTTCCTGACCCAGAGACTCCCCATACTCTGGAATAGACTGCCCATACATGTCAAGCAGAGTGCCTCCTTGGCCCTCTTCAAAAGGAACCTTGATGACTGGATGGGAGATAGGATCACTTCAGTCACCTGCTAGACAGGGGTCCAGGGAAGTAAATATTGTGGGAAGAAATAGCCAGGGAATTTTTATGGCTAGGCTTGCATAGGCCCTAGGGCTGATAGCCTAGTACCAACCTATGAACCTATAAGTGTAATTATTTCAAAGAGTTTGTTGTGCTATTGGGCATAATTACAAATTCTGGCATAAAGTTCTGACATATTTATATGTGTGTATGTTTGTATATAATTTTAAACACCTTCATTACTGTGTGTTGATATAGCAGATGCATTTCGCAGACCCAGTCCACATATGTTTTATCATAATATTGTAGAGAGTTGGAGAGAATTTCAGCAGGAATACGATATTTTCATACAAACAGCTTTTTCTGACAATGATTCACGTACAAGAACATTAATTTAGCTTAACTTAAAGGGGTCAGAAGGTACTGAAAGAGAGCATTCGTTCATGTATTTACCAGTGGTATATGCAGGAGAGGGGGAAAACTGCAATATTGTGGTACTGGCTGAATCAAGAGAGGACTCTGAGTGCTTGAAATGTAAATTTAAAGACACGTGCAACCCCCCCAGACAAATGTTACATTAGAGAGACACTTATTTTATACAAGAGACCAAAAGCCAGGTGAAACTTTTGCAGCTTGTATCACTGACTTGAGAAATAAGGCTAAAACATGTAGATTCAGTGACGTGAAAGATGAGTTAATAAAGGACAGGATTGTGTGTGGTGTTAATAGTGCTGCAGTGAGAAAGAGTTTGCTTTGTGACAGTGATTTAACATTGAGCTAGGCCATAGCGATTTGACAAATCCTTGAGCTCACAGAAAGGCACACGAGTATGCTTGCAAGTGATAAAAGCATGGTTTCAGCAGCCTCAAAAGCAAACATAGACAGTATGCAGCACATGGCAAGTAGAAACAGGCCTAAGCACATGGCAGCTGCTACCCCTGCGGGATCCCCTGGGAGGAGCCATAGCTTTCTAATAAGTTCCAAGACTAGCTCAGTAAAACTGAGATGCTCAGTGCAGTATAAGGGTGAATCAGCAAAACCCAAGTCAAGTCTTATTGTTAACTGTCGTAATTGTGGAGCCAATCATGAGTCTAAAAAACAGAAGTGCTTAGCATTTGGTCAGCAATGACACAAGTGTAAAAAAATGGAATCACTTTCAAAAGTTTTGTAAATCAGGCTAGCCTCATTCAGTTATTAAGAAAGGTCACTCAAAAAAGCAAATTGATCATATAGAAAGCTGCAACCCTACTTTCTATGTAGATGGTGTATCAGTGGTCAATGAAACGGTTAATTCAGTAGATTTATTGGCAAAAAATGAAGTATTATGTACTGTCCTGATCAATGGTAAACCCACAGAGCTCAAAGTAGACGGTGGTTCAAAGTGTAAAGTAATGTCAGCAGAAACATTTGGTAGAGTGAGAGCTGGTGAGAAACTTAATTTTGAAGAGATTCAAACCGAAGTCTCAGTGGTGCTTGCATGCTATTCAGCTGGGAACAGTTACAGCTTGCAGTTTTATGTAGTCAAAAGACATGTGCAGTCATTATTAGTTTTCACAGTTTAAGAATGAAACTGCTTTCTTTTACCAAAGAAGTATATCATGTAAGCACATGCCCTAGTTCCAGCATCAGTGATGCTATTTTCTCAGAGTATGCTGATGTGTTTGATGACAAGTTAGCAAACCTCCAATTGTGAATTCTATGAAAGCAGACCCAGAGGTCAGTCCAGTGGTAACACCAGCAAGAAGAGTTCCAATAGCTGTGCAGGACAAAGTCAAGGTCCAGTTAGATAAAATGGTACAGCAAGGTGTGAATTGTCAAGTCACAGAAACAATTGTGTGGGTGTCTTCCATGGTAGCTGCTCATAAAAAATTCAGTTGAAATCAAAATATGCACTGACCCAAAAGTGAGGAGATTTTCACCCTCAAGCCAAATGCCACTGTTTTTTCTGTCTTAGATGCAAAGAGGCCATTTTGGCAAGAAATGCTTGACTGCAAATTTTCACTACTGAATACATTCAGTACCCCATTTGGTAGATACATATTCCTCAGGATGCCTTTTGGAATAAATTCTGCCAGTGAAGTCTTTCAGCGTGCAATGGAGCACATTTTTTGGGCTATCCATATGCTATAGTAGTTGATGATTTACTGGTAGGAGGTAATGGTGAAGCAGAGCATGATAGAAACCTCAGGAAAACCTTCACAAAATGCATGAAGTAAACATGAAGCTCAGTCTTCTAAAGTGTAAATTCAGATTACCAGAAGTTACTTATGTAGGTCATTTATTTACCAGTAGAGCCTTATCCTTCTGTTTAGACCCTTCTAAACAAGCAGCCATTCCATTCTTGAGATGCCAACCCCAGACAATGTCCAAGCTTTACAGCATTGTCCTGGTATGGTTAACTATTTGGGCAAATTTATCCCTGACTAAATGAGTTATCAGCACCTTTTAGAGAGCTGACATACAAAAATGTTGCCTGGACATGGTTAGAACAACACCAGAGAGCATTTGATAACCTCAAACAGCAAATTGCCAACCCACCTACATTGAGATACTATGATGTTCACAAACCAGTAGTTCTTTCCAGTGATGGTTCAAAGTTTGGTCTTGGTGCAATTATTCTTCAAGAGGAAAGACCTGTTGCCTATGCACTTAGAGCTCTTACCCAAACTGAGATGCAGTATGCTCAAATTGAGAAGGAGCTTTTGGCAATTATGTCCACATGTTCGAAGTTCCATGATTATATTTATGGCTGAGCTATCCAAATTGAAACTGATCATCAACCTTGAGTCACTATTTTAAAGAAGCCTATGCATTTAGCTCCAGCAAGACTACAAGGAATGATGCTCAGATTACAAAAGTACAATTTCAAAATGGTCTATACAAAAGGCAAATATCATTATCTGGCTGATATCTTATCCAGATTGCCCAGAAATATCACGGAACAGTTTGATGCAGAGAAATTTGACTTTGATGTCATGTAGGTGTGTAATTTTTCTACCACAAGACTTGATTAGCTGAGAGATCAAACAAAGACTGATTCTATTTTTGCAAAAGCTCAGCCACTTCATTAAAGTAGGATGGCCTTCAAAATAAACCTGTGTACCACCAGAAGTGCAACCTTACTTTCTATACAGAGATGTGATGCAGATGGAAGATGCTATCATTTTCAAAGGTCACAAAGTTATTGTTCCTAGTTCATTACAACATGAATACATTCAGATTTTGCACTGTGGCCACCCAGGTTCTGATTCTATCAAAATTGTTCTCGTGCAGTATGCAACAATATTAAACCACATTTGCAAAAAGAGCCACTTCAGCTAAGCCAAATGCTTGAACTACCTTGGTCAACAGTAGTCACTGACATATTTGAGTGGAACAATCAGCATTACTTAGTGTTCAATTCAAATTGGTTTGAGATCGATTTGCTACCTAACCTAATGTCCAGTGCTGCTATCACTAAGATGAAATGTAATTTTTCAGTCCATGGTAGTCTACACAAAGTTATTTCAGCCAAGGGTACCCAGTTTACTAGTCAATTGTTTCAGAGATTTGCATAAGAGTGAGACTTTATCCATGTTACTAGTAGTCTTGAATACCCACAGTCAAATGGCCTTGCTGAACGTGCAATACACAGTGAAAAGTAATTACTAGAGAGGACAAAGCATGACAATACTGATATCTTCTTGAATTGAGTTCATCTCAAAAATATGCCCCATGACAACTTATTTGGCTCGCATGCTAAAAACAACAGAGCAATGAAAGCCCAACTTTTTAAGAAGCATTCCTTTCAGAAGTCCAGCTATGATAAAATGAGCAGATGTCTTCATCCATTAAAAGACTGAGAGACAGTGAGGATGCAAACAGTGAAAGGCTTTGACCGAATTCGTCAAATGAGAGGTATATGTGCTGAGCCAAGATCCTACTTAGTGAAATATGAGGGTATAGAATACAGGAGAAACTGCAGGCATCTTCTTCCTGCATCAGAAATGATATTGCAGCATCATACCAGTGATACAGACTCTAGATCTCAGGGAAAACCCTTACAAAGTTCATACCGTAGAACGTGTCTCAGTATCCATTCCCATTCCTGAAGATGTCCCAGTTGTCCCCAAAGTCGAGCATTCCTTGAAGACAGTCCCCATTGCTAGAGCCAATTCTGACTTTAATGTTACATGATCAGGTTGTATTTTTAGACCTAGTGTAAAATACACAGCAACCTGGACATGATTGTTTTATATGTGTGTGATTTTGTATGATTGCTTGTCAAAGAATTAGTTCTGCATGACTGCATGTCAAAAGATCATTTCTTTATAATTGCATGTCATTGAATATTGTCATTTGATATATGATCTATTTCGCAATGAGGGAGGATGTAGAACAGGGCGTGTGTATGTACCTTTAAGAAGCATTTCCAGATGTAAGCATTCACATATAAATAATGAATACGTGCAGGCAGCAGTCTCATTTTGAGAGAACAGCCAGAGTGTTAATTTGTATGAGTGCAGTAGTCAGTCTGCTTATAAGTTTATTTAAGTTTAAGTTACAAAGCCTCATTCCTGATGTGTTTGTGTGTAATAAAGCTGCTTGAACTGAACCCACAACCAATTGTCTGTTTTATCCTGACCGGACGAGCGACAGTAGTGAAAAGAAGTAAAGGCCACAATGTAATAATAATTATTTGTTCTGAGGCAATGTTTTGCATTAGTGAATGCATTCAAGATAACATAAAAATGGAGGCAAGTCAATGTGTATGACTTGGCTGGATGAAAAATATAACTGACTATAAGAACTATTACATGCGGTTCACCTTTGTGAAGGACCACAATGTTCTCATTGCTTGTAATTACTACTTCATTATAGCATCCACAATTATCTGGCAGAGAATTTTCTGCCCTTCCTAGTGCCTTCTCTCACCACCATTTTTCGTTCACTTTCTAAGCACTGATCACTTGATCTGTTATCTATTTGATAAAACCATATATACACCTCTGCAGATGCTCAGTGTTCAACATGTACTAATACATCAGTATCTTTTGTATTGTAGTAGTTGCCTTTATTTCACATGAATGTCATATCATTAACACATAAATATGTAATTGGCAATGTATATTCTGTTCATGTGTATTACTGAATGTCTGTTTAAAAATGTTTGTAGTGTTTTCGAGTTTTTCTTTGTGGATCTCAGCTGGCAAGGGATTTTGAATAAACCCAGCGGGACAAAATTGATACAGAACAGCAAAGTAAATAAATAGAAATAAAACTGTGCCCATATTGTCCTGTATCCTCGAATATGTTGCATTTGTAATATTTTTGATGTAACTTTAATTTCTTTTGAATACCGCCAGAGTGAGCATTGCTGTAATTTCCTTTGGAACATTGTTGCAAAGTGCTGGGTCCAGATTGCAGAAATACATACTTACGTTAAATCATCATAAATAGAATCTGAATAGTTGGTGAGAAAAAAATCAAACTTTACATGAACAATAAGGCATTCAGTTATATCTTTTAAGAGTGGCTTGTTGTTCTATGTCAAGGAGAATAAACAGATAAGTAAAACATAAGAGGTAGGACATATTAGCCTATGCAATTTCATTTCATTTGTCACATAGGTATAATTTCATGTTTACAAAGGCCATTCCTTAATTGTATTTATTTAAAATAAATACAGTTATTTTCAGTTTTAAATATTAAAAAAAAGTTTTATTATTCAGGTTTAAATGCTTTTCGCTGCTGATCTATTTATTAGCTTAATTGTGTATGCATTAAAATGCTATAAACTTTTGGTTTCCACCTTAAAAAGAGTTATTGCTCATATTATTACCATCATACTAATATTTAGTAATTCATGTATTTTAAAGGTAAGCAATAATTGTGTTTTGGTGTGCTGTAGGGGTCTAACTAGCAGCTGATTTGCCATAAAAACAGGAGATGGAGGTGTTGGTACTGAAGATATAATAAATCATTCTTTAAAAACTCATTACAATTTACCATCATATTATAAAATTCTAACTACCCCACCTGATGTAGTATAACAGAAAACAAATTTATAAATCCACAGTAAAAAAAATGCATCCTCATGGAAGTCAATCGACCTTAAACTCTGCAGAATATTCCAGGAATCACATAAGATATGTTTTATTAGGTAACATGTGCTTAGCATGTTTGTCTACGTAGACTACTAGGGTCTCAGTCTTTGAAGATTTTGCAGCCACAACTGGTCTTAACAGGGGGGTCTAACAAATGTTTGTAGATCTTAGAAATTCCAAAAATAGCTGGAATTACTGGGCTTTTAACCATTACAAAATCAAAAAACACATGGTCAATAGAACTATGTACCAAATATTATATAAATAATAATTAGTTTTATTGTATGCTATATTCGTTTCATTTTTGACTTGGAATAAGTAGCTTCTTCTGATAGTAAATCCAACAGGTGCAAAGAACGATCCATGGAATCCATAATGACAACACCCCCTCATTTATCAGGCTTAACTCATTCACTCCAATGGAGCTCAGGAAGTTTGCACTATAACTTCCAATGGACGGAGCCTAAACCTTTTGACAGAATCAAGTTATGTCTTTACATTTCAAACAAATGTTCATATCTCTGGAACCATAGCAGTTATGAAGGAAGTATAAATGGAAGACTTTTCAGCATAAACTATTTTTATAGTGGTCATATGCTTTAGGTTCTAGATCTTAAAATGAGTTATATAAGACACAGTAAACACAGTAATGATTACATTGGTAATATTTTATAAATAATTTATATCTCTGCAACCACTCAAGTTACACACATGCTGTGAGAAACAATTTATTCATCTCGCTGAGAGCTTTCATATGAAGCTAAGGAGT
The DNA here is from genome assembly GCF_019279795.1 of Protopterus annectens. Lineage (NCBI taxonomy): Eukaryota > Metazoa > Chordata > Ceratodontiformes > Protopteridae > Protopterus > Protopterus annectens. The sequence continues at coordinate 755,299,280 of NC_056730.1, read as the reverse complement.
TCTGTCTGTGTTACTTGGTTGTTGAAATATTTAGAAAAATATGAAACTATATATATTTAAATATGATAAAAACAACAGTTAATATCTATTTCCCTGCACTAGACACAGATCAAACGTTAATACAGTTGAGTTTTCCATTATGTAAGATTTAAGATGAAATCTTTTAAATCTTTGTACATAACATGGTTTTAGAATTATTGATGCAAATATGAACAAGCAATATTTGACGCCTTAAGGTGTCAGTAGGAGTTAACTGCAGATGCACCTGGAGGTGTCACTCAGATGTAATGAGTTAATGAGTCATATATTTTTGTATAGACCAGTTCAGCCAAAGCCAAATGCTCATTTCTGGATAAATTGTCCCTAAATACGTTTTTCTGTGAAATGTATCTAAAGTGCTCCTCAAATAATTTTTCAAACAGTACCACCACTGGTTGTTGAGCAGGAATAAAATACTCTTTAATAATTAAACTCACTGACTCCTCACTTTTTGGTGCAACAGCAATTTTAAATTCAAACCTCCTGTAAATAACTTTAATTGAACAAGAGCTGTTATCAGATCTAGTCTAAAATTAGGCACAAAGGTAAAACCCTTCTTCAAAAATGTGTGCATCTCTTCATTCAGGACCTAGCTTAAGTTTGACAGTTTAAAATACCGGTCACAGTATTTTCTTCAAATGAAGCAACTTGACAAATTAACTCCTCCTGCCCCCGCCTCTCCTTGCTATCCAGTGATTACCAAAGTAGTTGTCTCGATCGACCCCACCCCCTCAGCTGCTGGGGCACGAGACATTTCTCTTGGATCTTTTCAATGGGGGATCCTCTAAAAAAATCTTTTCATCATGATATAACTAATCTATATGGGTGCCCTCTACTTCCTGCACAATCACTTGATCTAAACTCTGCTAACTGATGCGCCCTCATGTGCCCATCAATAGTAATGATACATTTCTAGAAAAATGTGTCCACTTTCAACTTTTGCCATACCTAATTCAGAACAACCTTCTTACTCCCACCCAGCATGGTTTCCGTCCTGGCCATAGTACCAAAACTGCCCTACTATCCTTCCTAGAAACTGTCAATCTAGCTTTTGACTCTGGACTCATAGTATCCACAGTTCTGCTAGATCTCTCTAAAGCCTTCGACACCATTTCCCATTCCCATCTTCTCCTCCACCTTGCCAACCTCAGTCTCTCCTCTAATACTCTTTCCTGGTTCTCCAGCTACCTATCCGACAGATCACAGGCTGTCAAATGGAAAAACTCCTCCTCTTTCTTCCTGCCTACTCCTACTGGTGTTCCCCAGGGGTCCATCCTTGGACCCATGCTTTTCAACATCTTTATTAATAACCTTCACTCTGTCATCCCTGACACTAAAGTCATCCAATACGCTGATGACTCTACCTTGGTCTGCACTGCCCCAATATTTCTGAACTACTGAACAAAACTCAAATAGCTTTTTCCACCACTGAGAGCTGGATGCACCAAAATCACCTTTCCCTCAACTCTAATAAATCTAAAATCCTAGTATTTCTCCCCTCCAAGGTTCTCTCCTTTGACAAAAACACTTTCAAGGTACAAAGCAAATCATCCACTGCAATAGAAGTAGTCCCCTCAGCAAAACTCCTTGGCATTACCATAGATGAACACCTCAAATTCGATCTTCACATACTACAAAACATAAAGAAAACCCATCAAAAGCTAGGCATGCTATATAGGAACAATCAATTTCTCTCCAACTCCTCTAGGCACACCCTGGCAATAACCTACCTTCTACCCTCTCTTCTTTATGGAGCCCCTCTTCTAACCAATCTGTTCACATCCATCACCTCTAAACTTGAAGCTTGCTACAATAAGATCTCCAAATTTGCCACAAAATCCAAAAGTTTAACTCACCACTAACTCTGCTCCAATCCCTGAACTGGTTAGAACTCCCTAACCACTTAGACTATCTCCAGCTAACCAACGCTCATAAACTAATATTCTCCCCTGATAAATGCCCAGCCTTAAAGAATATTCTTCCCCCCTACATCCCAAACAGATCTTTGAGATCTGAACACCAAAACCTAATCTCTATTCATAAACCCAAACGTCCCGCTGGTCAGCTTCTACTGTCCTTCTCCCTAGGTAAAAAATGGAACTATCTTCCTTCTTCACTTAGGACTATCCCCAATACTGAATCCTTCAAAAACCAACTCTTCCTTCACCTATCCTCCAAATGGAAATGCTCATGCTTTCACCCTACATAAACTTTCCCCCCAAGCTCTACTTGCTCTACTTACTCCTGCTCTATTATACTCTCAAGCTTAATCCCATCTATCCAAAGAGCCTGTACTAGCAGATGTCAAATTAACTACTACACTGTGAATATATTAAAAAAAAAAGAGTCTCATCATGTATATTAAATTTGAATTATTTTTTTCATTTTTTGAATTTATAACCTACATTTTGTAACTTTTTTGTTTTTCTTTTGTATTTTGTACTTCTGCTACAACATTTTGTAACCTTTGTATTTTGTAACCTACACTGTATTGTATTGCACATGGAGCTTTTCTCCCCGGGCCTCCACTGAAAATGGGCACTTCTTGGCCCAGTGGACTTCCCCGGTAATCAAACTGAAATAAATAAATAAATAAATAAATAAATAATGGATAAGCACATTTTCCTTCATATTCTTAAGAATCTCTCACTAGCTTTTTTTACTTATATTCCTTATTCTGAACTACAATCTATATACCTTCTCAAGTAATCCAACATAATCATGCTTGCAATTTTACAAAAAGAAGATTTTTACAAATATGGCCATAGATGGTTTAAATAGCCATATCCAGTATTATTAATTTCCTTTCATTTTCTTTTATCAATACCCTCATCAGCTCACAGCCTGAATGATCAAATAAATCCAATAGTTCTAAGTGAAAAGAGCGTTCAGCTTCACATCATTCAGGTATTTCCAAAACCTCAGCCCCTTCAGTATTTGTTTAATCCAAAAACACTGTCAGATAACAGTTCTCAAGATGTAAACTACAAAATTTCAGCAACTTGTATTTCAATTCCTCCAGCTGTAAATGCAGTATCTCTAGCTGAAGTATAGCTATCAGCAAAATGAAAATCTGCCTCACGCATCCATCTACGTAAGTCAAAGTCAAAATTGGAGTGATCCATCTCAAGGGGTAACTGTGCCGTACTTCTCAATTCTCTATTTGAATTGTACTTACCAGCTGGGGAAACTGGATACAACGTTTCAGTTCAACCAGCAATACAATTAGGAGTTACAGCAAACACAGCCTCATCACCCACTGGCATAAATTTCTCCATCTACTGTAATAAAATAGCAAGATCACTGGACAGCGTACTCCTAAATGTGTTGAAACTTCCAACATTCTGAGATGACATCCTCATGAACTGGGCAACAGTCAAACTAAAAACCAACAACCTCTACTTCTAGAAGACATTAAAATAAAAGAACAATAATCGCAGTCCACTCAGATGCATAATTTTCCACAATATTTAATGTTATAATTATACAAACTAAGCACTTTCATCCCCATAAAAACCGTCAGGGACTTCCTCAGAGTTAAAATCAGGCCGCCAAAACAGTAACTTATATCTGGGCTTACTTATCGAACAATATACTAATTAACTCATTATGATTCATTTAAAGTCACATGCTAATACTTTCTGTGTTTCAATAATATATCTTGTTGCCTCAAAACGAAATTGATGATGCAATATGTGAAAACTCATTTTATAAATCTACACCACAGTTGATAAAATTGACATTAAAAATATCTACAAATGCATTGAGTAGATATGCAGTTAGTTGCCACACATTTAAAACATTTATTTTATTCACAATAGATAAGGTGAACCACAATGAGAGGGGAGGTAATATCAAAACATTGGAATTAAAGGAACTGGCTTGGTAGTTGAGGATGAATGCTCATGCAAAACAAAGAATAAGTTACTTTAGCTCAACTGACAGTTTTTGAAACATAGATAAATATTTTATAAGAGTTTTACACTGTGGTTGCATGTCTGACAGAGATGGATCATGGTCAAATGGGTCCCTAGGCAGGTTAATGGATCAGGAACCTCCCCCACATATATGATGAATATTTGCATACTATATTATCAAGTTCCTGTTTTTGGCAAAAGGATATATTATTGAAACACAGGAATTATTAGCCTGTGACTTTAAATGTACAATAATGAGTTAATTAGTATATTGTTCGATAAGTAACCCAGATATAAGTAACTGTTTTAGTGGCCTGATTTTAAATTTGAAGAAGTCCCTGATGGTTTTTATGGAGATGAAAGTGCTTAGTTTGTATAATTATAACATTTAATATTGTGGAAGATTGTGCATCTGAGTAGACCAGGATTATCTGTTCTTTTATTTTAATGTCTTCTGGAAGGGGTGGTTGTTGTTTACTTTTTTAGACAGAACAGCTATAAAACAAGAAAAACATCAGTGGAGCATGAAGGCATAAAGGCCTGATGATATGTCAGTGCCACAACAACCAAAATAATGCAAATTAAAATAAATCAGACTGCTGGTATGAGAAAGGATAAGATAATATCTGTCATGTTTGTAGCTCAACTCAGTCAAGTAAAATTGGATTTAGACTGGTAATGGCTCTGAATACAGGCCATGGGTCAATTCAGTTAAGTCCACTTTGAAATTAGCTTAAACTAAAAACAATGGAGCTGGAGCTAGAAATAGAATGCCTAAAAGCAGCTGAGAGAATGAAACAGCGTGAGGGGCAAAGGAAGCAAAAGCAATGAGAGAGTGTCCATGCAGAATAGGAACTAAACCATTATCAAGAGGTACAGGAGTAGACGTAGTTTCAGGATGAACGAGAGTATTAATTACACTACTCTGTCATCTCATTAATAATGGGGGCTAAAATCCAGCCCTGAATGCCTACATCAGTGTTAAATTGTTTCTTCAGTGAAACCAGGGGTTGACATTGATAGTTTTTTTTTTTTTGAGGGGATGAATATATGTGTAGTCAGGACCAAACTGACTAGGGAGTATGGGTGAGGTTTTAACTTCCACTCTATTGGGTAAGGTATTACATGTGATAAATACAATGACTGATAAGATTGCTGTGATTATGGTAAATACAAAATGTTTTGTTTGAATATGTTAAACATACTCCTGGAGCTTATATGTAAAGGTATAGACGACAAATGAGGGAATAAAATACAGAAGATAGTATAAAATTAATTTCAGTGCAGAAATAAACACTTTAATATGTATATGAATTGACATACAACATCTGAACTCAGGTAGACTATAGTATAAGGTATCACTTACTCTGTGCTTTGCCTGAAGACAGCTCAGACATGTAAGAATGGTGAGGAAATTGGTAAAAGTTTGACTTCTGTTTGCCTAGCAGTGCACAATTGTACAACAGGAATTTACCCAGCAATACAAATTATTACAAGGGCACTCATTGGGCACAGTCAAAACCTTCAGAATAGGCTGCACAGACAATGGAAAAGAAATATTTCTTGTATCTATCATGGTCTAGTGGTTAAATGCTTTATAAGGTGTAATCAACTGGTGCACAGTCCATGGGGTCATTGGATCATAGTAAGTTACTAGGCTAATGGCCTGGGAGCCCATTCAAGCCTAACCAGTTTTTACCCTTGTTACCCTTGTGATACTCCACCACTGGCCCAGTAATGAAGGAGTCTCAATACTCACCACTAGCACCAGTGGGGGACGTACATTTGGAGGATGACAGGTGCACACACAATATTTCCAGGTTCAGTTCTCTGCATTAAGTGCAATTTTCCTTAAGAGCACACAGAGACCACAGTCAGTCCGTGGCTGGTTTTACTCTTTCTCCAGATCACCAATAAGACTCTCCACTGGCACAGCTATAGAGTAGAGATCTGAACTAAGTGGCCAAGCCAAGACCTCCAGCACCCACTCTGTCCAGCCAGTGCTTCGTGTCCCTGCCCAAGTAGGTGACCCACACACTCTTGGAGATTTGTTTTACATACACACACGTGGGAAAGGCTGGCACAGGTTTACTAGCTATGCCCCCTTTTACCCAGACTATAAGGTAGTTATCAATGCCACCAACCAACTCTTTATCAGCTACTTTAAGGCCCTTAATAAAGGGTGTCCAGTCTTACTGTATAATGTTACTATCAATACAAGTGGTAGTTTTACCAAGTGCAAGGCTATTAGGAGTGGCCTACACAGTGTCACCAAATAAATATGCAAGTACTCTCAGAACTTAAATATATTTCTACACATATCAGCCACAATGAAAGGTTTAAATTTATATTTAATAATAAATAATAAAAAAAAAACAAGAAAATACTTGGTATATATTTACAGTGCTGTCCAAGTTCAAAATCACAGGAAATATTTAAAACAACATTGCAGGACAGTCACAAATAAAGAAAGAAACATATCTAAACTAAGCTTTGATATGTTCCTGACTATGTCTAAAAGAATTATACTATACCTTAGTACACTTACTTAACTAGAGCAGCAAGTCAGATGTGGTGAATAGATCGTCTAGATGATGTTGTCAGGTCAAAGACAGAATACAGAACACAGTCTCTCTCTCTCTCTCTCTCTCTCTCTCTCTCTCTCTCTCAGAGACTTCTTAAATTAATATATCAAATATTACTGCTGGAATAGCTTGCAAAATAACATCATTTCTTGTCATCTGACTCTATCCCATGTAAAACTCCCACTGCTGAAAGCTAGTAGTATTTAGCATCTACCTGTGAAAATACATACACAAGGGCTTTTCATCAGATCTTTACAGATCCTAGAAGTCATAAAACAATAAAATGCTTCCAAGACAATACAGAAAACATCTCAGCACATACATTGTGTCTGTTGCTGCACTGAAACTGAAAGGTAACATCTTTTTTTATGGCCCAGCCATAAAGTAATTTAATTTCAGCTGTTTTTCTAAAGTTTTGCAAGTTAACCTTCTGTATTTCAATTTCCCCTGTTAAAATATATACATTTAAACCATTAAAATAGTGCAGGTACATTTCTGCTATATTCCAATAGAGCATGCTGTGGTTATGTTTTAAGCACTTTGCAAAAACCTTTTCAACTCACACTTCTGTATCAGCAGTTTGATATATACCTGACGTACAGTTCTTATACATTTGTAACACAAGGATCTTACATGAAGCATGTTGACATTCACAAATGCCATACAACCATTTACAAAATTCCAGATGGCTGTGCTGGCAGTATCTCTCTTTGTCACACTTCTATATAAATCATGTTGCTATTCACAAAGGACATATAATTATTTACATAATTCCAAATAGCTGTGCTGTCAGTATCTCCTTTCATGGCAACCATGATCAGCACTTATTACCCCTGTCCAAGAGGGACACAAGTGGAACCCCCATGGTGAATTTATTGCTACCCATCCAATCATCCAGATTGTGTTTGAAATGGGCCAATGTGGTGCTCTGTTTGATGTGAAGTGACAGTCTATTCCAAAGGTGTGGTAACCTCTGGGAGACACATCTGTCACTCCAGCAGGTTCTATTGATGTCACATACCAGGTTTAGGTCTTTACAAGAGTAACCCATGTGCCATTTGACTTGCATATGTGCAGCAATTCCAATAAAGCGGGGTCAGAGATCACCTAATATGCAAAGCAGAGATTGCCTCTGAGTAGTTTTTATGAAACAGAATAAAGTGACAGTGATTTCAGCTGATCCACATAGAATAGCTGCTAAAGACCTTGAATTTTCTTTGGGATGAACCTTTGTAGTCTTTCCAGTTGCTGCAGGTGCTTTGAAAGGTACATGCCAAAAGGGGCTTTCTTACTCAATTATTGGCATAAAGAGTGAAGAGTACAGAGAGGTGATAACTTTACTTCTTCTAAGGCAATGCCCTTACTTATGAGGTGATCCATATAGAATGCCCTTCTTACCACTCTGGAGACATGGTGATCAAAGGTAAGGTTGCTGTCAACTTGAGTGCCCAGATCTCTCACCACTGAAACATATTTAGGGTATTGCCATTGATGTGGTATTTTGCAGGAACATCACTCTTGCCAAAAGGGATGATAATACATTTCTTTTGCACTGAGTGTGAGGAAATGACCTTGGCACCAATCATTTGTTTGCATAAAAACTTCTTGAAGAATGTTGTCATTGTTTGGAGATTCTATGACCGCACCCAGTTTGCAGTCAGCAGCAAATTTTGTCAGCCACAGTCCCTTGGTTTTAACTTTTACTTCAGAGAAATAGATTATAAACAGTCGAGGCCCCAGGACCAATTCCTGTGGAACACCACTGGTAATGAGTCTGCTGTTGGAGGTGGATTCCCCTATCTTAACTGTGTGGATTCTATCAGAGAGCTAATTCACAACCCATCTTACGATATAAGGGTTGATGTCCATCTGGGAGGGTTTGTCAATGATTCCTGAGTGAGGGGACAGTGTCATTTGCCTTCACCAGGTCTAGGTAGGCTGTAACACAGATTTCCCCTCTTCCAGGGCCCTTGTTAACAAGCACGATCTCCCCTTGACAAATCCAAACTGGGTAGGAGCTAGTGTTCAGAGATTAACTAAATCTTTTTTGATAAGGTCCACAATGATTGTCTCAATGGACTAGCAGATAAGGCTAGTCAGGCTAATATGCCTGTAGTTCCCAGGGTCAGTTGAAGCACCACCTTTGGGCAGGAGGATAATGTTGGCTGTTTTCCATTCAGCTGGGAAGAAGCCAATACTCAGTGTGTGATTGAAAAAAGTAGCCAATGGAGATGATAACTCTTGTTTGAACCCATGTAGAACACAGCCTGTGATGTTATCAGGTCCCATTGATGCTGTGTTTTTGGCCTTACAGAGGGCATTTACTACCTGATCTTTAAAGATACAAGGCAGGAGGCAGGTGTTAGGGATGTCATGAAGTATGTGTGGCAGGGATGGGGGAGTGAAGTTTTCACTGAACCTGTTGGCTAGCAGGTTAGCTATGTTCACTGGCTCAGTGTATGTGTTATCATTAACTACCAGTTCTGCACAAATCTGAGCCTTATCTTTTACATTATAGATGTAACTAAAGAACACCTTATGGTTGTCCTTAGTTGAGGAATCTAACTTGGGTTTGTAGTTTTCCTTGGAGGACTTCACAAGATGTCTTATTTGCTTATTTAAGCTGAGGAAGAAGTGTCTCCATTTTAGAGCCCACTCCTTCTTACTTTGAACAGCAGTTTCTTGCTTTTATCTTAAAGCCTGTTAATGGTGGTTGTCCACCACGCAGGTTTACTTTTCCTTGAAGAGCTTGTTTTGGTCGAACAGGTACTGCTGAGTCTATGGAGTTATACTGGTGCTTGTATAGGGCACTGGTGTAGAACTTGACATAGTTACCGGCTCGGTCTGAGGGGAGAGGTGCAATGAAGTTTTTTATACCATCTTGTAAGAGGTTATAATCTGCTTTCGAGAAGTTTTTTAGTCTAGTTACTACTAGGAGAGGGTCAGGTGTGATATTTACCTCAAATGAGTCTAATTTGTGGTCAGATCTCACCAGGGATGAATTCACAGTGGGGGAGCTACAGTAGTCTACCATATTTGTAAGCACCAGCTTTCAGAATATTGGCACCCCTGGTGGAGGTGTCAACTAGCTGGTCCAGGGCATTGGAGCTGACAAAGTCGAGGAACCTTTGGGCAGGTGAGTTTAAGCATTAGTAATTCACCCAGTCAATGCTAGGGTAGTTAAATTCATCCAAAACTATGGTGTTAGCATGTATCTTGATAGACTCAAATTGATCCCAAATAGACAGAGTGGGTGTCCTGATTCATGGAGGGGTTCTGTTGCTGGCAATGACTTAAATAGATGTTCTACCAACAGTTAATTGCACCTGAAGTATCACTAGGGCGCCATACTGTTTAACCAAACTAGACGTGTATTTGCCATTGATGAATATTGATACACTGCCTCCTTTAGTTTTCTTGCTGTCAGTTTGTGGTCTGAATGTGTGGAAGGAGGTGCAGCCTGGTATGGCTATGGTGCTCTCTACAGCCTTTAACCAGGTCTCTGTGACTGCACAAATGTCTGCGTCCTTCAGGATGAGGACTGCTTCCAGTGAGTGCAGTTTAATGTTAAAACTCCTAGCATTTAGCAACATAACCTTGAGGTTGTTTTTGGTTGGTATTTTTATGTCAAAAGTTTTACCCTTGTGACACTGTCTAAAAAAGACACTATAGGGGTGGCAAGAGCCTTAGCCAGTAGCCAAAATTCCAGGGGTGACAGATGAAGACCATCTCTGGCAAAACATTGAGGTCATCGCAGGCTGACAGATATTGGATCTCATTAGAATGACACCAAAAGCTAAGACAATTATTAGAGTCAATAATTTTCTGTTTGTATTGAGGCATCACTCTAGGTGAAGGTAAAATGCTGCTTAAGGCTAATAACATACCTTTAGACACATAGTCCAAGAGATCAGTCATGTCTCTCTTCATATAGTCCAGAGAAGTACATCTAAATTCATTCACACCAACATGGACTATGACAGAGTCATAACAATACCTGTTGTTGAGAGACTTGAGTGCATGTCTGATAATGTGGATCCTGGCACCTGACAGACAGCTGACTGTGACCATTTCCTTATGCAGCCTGGTGAGAGGGACATCTGTTGTGTCTCACGATGGAGTCACCTATAACTAATAAGTTAGGTTTAGTGTTTAGCCTTATTGACTTGACAGGTGAGACACTGTGTATTGTGGTCTACAGAGGAAGTATTATATGTAGCGTGCTTGTGTTTGGGAGGTCTCTGGTGTTTAGGTAAGTTTGTAGTGAGGACCTCTACTTATGTAGGTATATATGATATGGGTTTGGGTGGAGTAGATCGTGAGTTGTGCATGCTGGCTACCCACTCAGTGTCAGATGTATTGACTGGCATGTGAGATAGCATTGATGAAGGTTTTTTAATATACTTGAATCTCTCACATGTTGAGTTTGTGTGGATTACAAGTAGAGGGTTTTCTCTGTACATGAGGCAGCTGCTACACTGCCTCAGGATGCCCATGTCAACCAAGCTGGCTGGCTGGCAAAACTGTGGGAAATTGCCCATTCATAGTGCTAGGTGAATTTATATGATCAGAAACAGGAATATGGTAGGAAAGGGGTCACAGATAGGAATAATTACTGGGCGAGTTGTGTTAATACCTCAGGAATTAGGCTTAATGCTACACTAGTAGGTAGAACGGAACCTCAGAAAAACTCTTAAGGCCATATTTACAAGGCGGTGCTTACACATCTTCACTAGTACTGCCTCTTTGCCCAGAAATGTGCTAAAAATGAGGAACTACAATGTTGGGATACAACTGTATCTAAGGGAAAATTATCAAAATTATTTGTTCGGCTATGGCACACAATTGTACGGCAGCCCATGTTGCTACATGATGACAAGGTGACAAGTGGAGTACCACAGGGTTCAGTGCTGGGTCCTCTCCTGTTTGGTATCTACTTCTCTGAAGTACAGGCTAATACAGAAGGTCTTTGGCTAACTAAATTCGCAGATGACTGCAAACTAGGAGCCATAATTGAAACTCCTAATGATGTGGACATCCTACAAAAAGGCCTCACTGAGACAGATGCCTGGTGTCAAAGCCATGGTCTCTAGCTCAATGCCAAAAAGTGCATTTTCATCCCCTTTGGTAAAAACTCTGTACCCATGAACTACCACATAGGCGGTAGTCTACTTAACACCGAAAGTGTGATAAGAGACCTTGGGACACAGGTGGACAGTAGTCTCTCCTTTGATAATCACATTGCCACAGTGGTCTGGAAATCCTTCTACGTGGCACACCTCATCACAAAAGGTTTCTCATCCAGAAAAAAAGAGGTCATTGTTCCCATCTACTCATCAGTCATTAGACTCATTATAGAGTACAACACCCCTTTTGGTTTGTACCTCACAAGACATCTACAACAACTGGAAAGGCTGCAAAAATACCTCACAAAGAGGTTTAATGGCCTCAAACAGATGCCTTACGCAGACCGGCTCAAAAAACTCCAGCTTTACTCCGTCACGTTTCGCCTACTCAGAGGCGATCTCTGCCTAACATACAAAGCTATGTCAAACCCAGAGCTGTTGGACATGCTCCAATTAAAGAAATCCCAATCCATCCGAGCTGCACACTCTAGGGACCTAAACCTTGTCACCACAATAAACAGAACATGCTGGAGGGGTAGATTCCTGTCCCAGAGACTTCCCATACTCTAGAACAGACTACCTATCTATGTCAAACAAAGCTCATTAGCACTCTTCAAGAAAAATCTTGATGATTGGATGGGTAATAGGAAATTCACCCCAGGGATCACTTCTGTGGTTCTGCTTGACAGGGTCACAGGAAAATAATTGTCTTGGATGGCGAAAGCCAGGGTACCTTTTTGGCTAAGCTTGTATAGGCCCTAGGACCAACAGCCTAGTACCTACCTATGAACCTATGAACCTATGACTAACAAGCAGAAACACACTCAAGGTTGGGGGTTAAATACCAGAAGGTTAAAACCTAAAACAACTTTAAAAAAAGCTTAGAAGAACCAATGAGGTACTTACTCCAAGCCCTAGACCAGCCACCCTTTACCAGCCAGGGACCAGTCAGCACAATCCTCTTACTAGAGTGCAGAAGGACTCTTTTCAATTCAAGATGGCCTGGAAAATGTACTCAGAACAAACAGCCATTACAAGCAAACAAACACCCAGGCCCAGAAACAGCAACCCTGAGTCTGGATTATGCTGCAGCTACTAGCTACACAATTTTAGGTAGAAAACATTGAAGAAATGTTTACCACAGCAGAAGTACAGCAGTGAGACTCTAAATAGAAGTTTTAAACAAACAAAAAAAAAGAGCAAGGAGACTCTACAGAATGTTTTTAACTGCAAACAAATCAGTTGTATGGTACACTCCTTGGCAGGAAATCAGAACAAACAAACAGATGCTTAACAAATGAAGAAAATGTCCAGTTAATACCTTTCAAACAGTTAAAATGGCTAAAAAGCTTTAAAAACAGTGACAACAGTAACTAAAAGGATTTAACAGGCCCAGTAAGGCAGACAGTTGTAGTACAACAGTGCAGATTTATTTATATTACTAAAATACAGTAATAAAGTTGGCAGTAGACAATAAAAAGTGCAATAAATGGTAAGAATAAGCAGTAAATAGTAAAAATAAGCAAGAAAATGGGAAATGTGTGTTTTTTTAGGAAACTCAGAAGTCTCTAGTCATCTGATATCTCAGGACAGAGTTGTAGCTGTGCCCCTCCTCTGTTCAGCTCAGTATCAGCAAGCCAGATGTCCTCATAAGGTGAAAAACAAAAGCCATGTTAACAGTGTTAAAATATTAGAAGGGTAGGAGTAAAAGCTAAGACTACTTTGGTGCCTTTATGTTTTACCATGGAACTATTTCAGAGGGAAGCCATGTTTCTCATGTGACATCATAGTACCTTAAACTCCTCAGGTATAAGGCATAAACTGGTGATGGTAGACTCTTCTACTAATCAAGCTGCAGGAATGGCTTTGTCCTCTACTGAGACAAACCAGACAAATGAGAAAAGGCCTAGAAATTCTTTACTTGCAATTTTCAGCAGGGTGGATTTTCTTCTGCTGAACTGTTGTGGAAGCAGGTCTGTATTATATATTCGAAGTTTCAAAACTTCGAACCTCATATGTTCGACAACATATGAGCAAAGTTTGAAATATCGAAAATATAATAAAAAAAATAAAAAAAAAACTTATCTCAATACCCCCCACCCACCCCCCCTTACTTAAATATACCAACTCTGAAATCGCACTTCAGTGCAGAAAAGGGAGATTTTCCCATTCTGCACATATGGAGCCGTTGCTTTTCACCTTCAAACTTTTTAAAGTTCAATCATATGGTGTCAACCATATGATATTTGAACTTTAAAAAGTTTGAATAATTAATAGGGACCCGTGGAAGCACATTGAAGTAAAGTAGTGACAAAAAAGGGCTACAGCAGCCAAAAACAATTGATTTGGTGGAGAAGTTTAACTCTGTCCTTAAGACTATGCTAGGACCATTTGAAAACCAGTTTAATGGAGTTATTTTACTATTCCACAGCTTCTAATTTGTTTTTCTACTTCACTGTAATTTGCAAATTGTTGCTGCTCTTTTCTGCCCCATTTTACTCTCATTTTTAGATCTACAATAAGTAACCAATTTTTTCCAGGTATGTAAGTCACTCTAGAGATAGCAGTGGTCATTTTGGTGACACAAGGGCACTTGCTGCATTTCTGGGCAGCTAATCACCACTGGTCAGAGTTTTGGCTATTTTTAATTGGTTCTTTCACCTTTCCTGATTTACACTGCATGGGGCTGCACTTAGTACAGTGGTGGTAGAATGTGCACTCCATAGAGAGAGGCACTTTCAATTTAAGTTTTACCAGTGTAACCAAACTTAACCCTATCCAGCCAGTAAGAGGGCTACTGGCACGCATGGGTACAGCAAGCTGCACATAGCCATGCAGTGTGCAGAGACACGTGGATTATAACAGTCCTTTAGTATAGCTACTTTGCCCAAGCTAACCTACAGACACCTAAGGTAGGTCAGTCCCTACTGATATGCATCTTTCCAGTACTGAGCTTATCACATTTGTATAGAAACTGAAATCACTCAATTGCTTATGCCAAACTTTGTCTACCTTATGACTGACAACTATCTAAATAAACTAAAAACTGCAGTTAATTGATTTATAGAACTCTCTGTAAATAATAATGCCCATTTGTTTTGGAGGTAGGCCCACTGGACAGAGTGTCCTTTTTCAGCAGTAACTCAGAAGTAATGTCTGCTTAAGTGACTAGCTCAAGGTCACACTATAGACAAATGAGGGCATCAAACTTAGTAGCACAGAAACTATGACTTATGGCTTTACCCCGCTGCACCAGCTGCCAGACATCATCAAATCAAGCCTTCTATAGTTATGATAGTATGGAAGGTCAGCCTATTTGTTTCACCTCTGTTGTCAGTCTCATAGCATTAGATGTACTTAGGTGGTGTAGTAACTGTCTTATGCTGACAAACACTGAACTCCTGCTAAACACAAATAACTCATGTTTGAGAGAGATGCAAATGTTTAAAATTTGCTGAGGCTTCATTCTCACAACAAAAACACAGAATGTAAGCTTCACACTGATATACCTAGTTAACACAGTCTACACACTCCACTCAAACAACAAATGTAATGAGGTATGCAATGCTGTAAAAAATCCTTACCAAAGACAATTAGACCTGTAATGATTAAGTCTTAGCAAAAATTAAATGAGACATCACATTCACACTTAGCCTTAACAGAGAGTAATCAAGAGACCAAAGGTGTCAAATTCAGTTCACCTGCCCACTCCACAAATAAAAATGTTCTAGTATTCGGTGACTCCATAGTAACACACAATGATTTGCCACTCACTGGGCTGGAGAAAAAGTGGCTGTGAGTTGTCTTTTGTGTACCAGAGTCACAGAATCCTCAAGGGCCCTTAGGACCCTTGCACTAAATATAACTATAACATGATATTTGTGCATGTAAGGGTGATGACATACCTACTAAAAATACTGTAAAGGCTTTTATGCTGACCAGAATAATTTTTTCTCAAGAATGATGATTCATTACATAGAAAAGATGATTGGCTTCAACAATTTCCTGAATAACTAGTGTAATTTTGGGGGGGTCTAGTATATGACAGCATGGAACGAGATGCTTGGACATCCTACTAGCTTCTCACGGGAAAGTATACACCTCTCACCCAAAAGCTTCATCGTCAACATCATCATTATCATTATCATCATCACCATCTTCATCATCAAACCCCATTTTCTACATGGGGTCGGACTATCACGTCAGCTATCCCCATCTATCTTGCTTCAATGGCACTCTCCTCTCTTCTTCAACAGTCATGCCTGATTGCCACCGATCTTCTCTCATAAAATCCATCCATCTTTTTGCTGGATGCCATAATTTCCTCTTGTCCTCTTTCGATCTGTCCCAAATCTTCTTCACCACATTGTCTTCTGCTTTCCCGGACATGTACCTGAACCATATTCTGCAATTGAAGCTATTTGGCCTTCTACTTTGATGCCATTATTTTATTGTCTGTCCCACAGTGTACATCATACCACTAAACTCAGGCACAGCATCAAAAAGACCTCTAGCTTTTTCAACTGCTCTGCCTTCACTGCCCAAATTTCTGTACCCTACAGTAGTATTGGTCTCATGTTTTTTTACACCTTACTTTTCATCTTCTTTAGCATTCTCCTGTTACACATTACCCGTGACACACAATGCATGTTGACTGCAGCATCTCTAATTCTATATTTGACCTCCTAATTCTGATTTCCCTTCTCCTCAATCACCCCACTCAGATACCCAAAGCTGATACCCTGTTCCACAATTTTCCCTTCTGTCGCAATGTTCGGCTTCTTCTGATTTCCCCTGATTGCTGATACTACTACAATGTCATCCCAGTGTCTCTAGTTTTGCATCCACTATCATTTACTGAAGTTCTTGTTGAGAGTCTGGTTATAATTCCACATCATCTGCACTCAGTAGCTCGTGTCAGTCTTTCCCCCCCTGACCTGTTTGCTAATGTAGTTCATCCCCAGAATGAACAGCTGTGGATCAGTGCTGAACCCTGATGCACATCCACTCTCACTGGGAACTCTCACTGAATCTGTGCATTATTCATTCTTGTATCACTGGGTTCATGTACATTGCCTGCACTATTTCTACCAATTGTTCAAGGACTTTAAACCATTGCAGGACTACCCAGATCAACTTCCTTAAGAACTTGTCATATGATTTCTCCAAACCTAGGAATGCCCAGCTCGGCTCTTTCCATATGTCTAGTTTCTTCTCAACTATCTGTTTCACTGCAAACGTTGGGTCAGTTTTGCAGCATCCTAATCTAAATCCAAATTCCATATCTCCCACCTTAATTTCTGCTGCTCTGCATATTTGTCTGCCAGTCACCCTCTCCAGAATTATCATGCAGCGTGACAGGAGTTTGATACCTCTATACTGTCCACAGTTGAGAAAACTCCCTTTTGCTCTTATACATTGGCACTAGAATGCTTATTTTCCAACCAACTAGGATATACCTTTTTATCATAGTACTGTGAGTACCCTCTGGAGCCATTGCTTCCTTTGCTTCCCCAACATTTTGATCATATCTACTGTGACCTCATCTGAGCCTGCTGCTTTTCCTGATTACATTTTCCTTAAAGCTGTTATTACTTCTTCTAGGGTGAGCACCTATTTTCCTTTCATTGTAGGCTGAATCTGGGGCAGTGCAGCTTCTGTGGGGTTTCTTTCATGCAAACACTTCTGGACATACTCCTTCCATTTGCCTTTGAAGTCCTGTGGACTGGTCCATAGGTTATGTTGCTGGTATCCTTTATGAAGGGTATCTGATGACTATCTTCTTAAGGTTCATAGGTTCATAGGTTGGTACTAGGCTATTGGCCCTAGGGCCTATACAAGCCTAGCTATAACAATTCCCTGGCTATTTCTTCCCACACTATTTACTTCCCCTGGACCCCTGTCTAGCAGGGCGACTGCTATGATCCCCGGGGTAAATTTCTTTTCTCCCATCCAATCGTCAAGGTTCTCTTTGAAGAGGGCCAAGGAGGCGCTCTGCTTGACATGTATGGGCAGTCTATTCCAGAGTCTGGAGAGTCTCTGGGTCAGGAACCTATCCCTCCAGCATGCTTTGTTTATTGTGATGACAAGGTTTAGATCCCTGGAGCATGTGGCTCTGAGGGATTGGGATTTCTTTAAGTGTAGCATGTCCAACAGCTCTGGGTTTGACATGGCCTTGTATGTTAAGCAGAGGTCGCCTCTAAGTAGACAATATGCGACAGAGTATAGCTGGAGTTTATTAAGGCAGTCAGCATAGGGCACCTAATATTTTTATCTTTGTCTTGTGAGTTGATAGAGCTTCTTTGTGCCATCTACTAAGACACATTCCAGAAGCTGTTAGAGTGCTTCTGATGCCTTATTCTTTTCTATCGTGGTTACTCTGTTAGTCTCTTTGTTATCCAGCAAGCATTCCTTCTCAGCCTGGTCCATCTTTTCGATTTCCCACTTTTTTAACACTCTCTCTTTCTTTCTTTTGATGACTTTCTGAATGTCTGCTTTCAACAACCAGCTTTCCTTATGTACTTCATGCCCATACCTGGCTCAGCTGCATATCTGAGCTATAGTCCTCACACATGCTGTTTTGAGACATTGCCATTCTTCTTAAACTCCAACTATTTCTTCTTAGAGCCCTGAGTATTTCCTTGAATTCTTGTGCTTTCTATCCTGCCATCTTCTAAATCTTCAGCTTAGTCTCTGTTGACTTTATAGCCTTGGCTGACCACTGCTTGCAGCTGATTGTGCCCACCAGTGGTTTATGCTGTAGGCTGACTGTTTCACTGGGGATGACTTTGCAATCACTGATTCTACTTAATGCCCTTTCCTAACTAGGTGGAAGTCCACCTGAGTTCCATGTTGCCCAGTTTTGTATGCAGTTGTGTGGCTGCCTGTCTCTTGGACCATGTGTTGGTTACCATCAGCCATTTGTGATACAGAAGTCTAGAATAACATCTCCTTATTTATTCATATTGCCTAACCATGTGGACCCAGGAAGTCATCATATCCTATACTGTCTGTCTCAATATGTGCATTCAGATCCCCCGTGATCAACACTAACTCATATTGTCCTGCTTTATCTAATAGGTCTGGCAACTGTTAACTGAATGCACTCTTTTCCTTGCTATCATAATTCTGATGCTGGGCATAGGCTTAGATTATGAATACTGCCCAATCCTTACTCTAGAGTCTGATTGCCATGAGTCACTAATATCAATGACATCCCCCATTTAATTCCAATGCCTCTCCCTCAACACAATTCCCACACTATTTATAGTTTTTGCTCCCTATGAGTAATCGACACTGGGTTGCAAGCCAAGTGGCATTGCTGTACTGTCCTTTCATCTTGTTTTCTGAATACAGAGGATGTCCAGCTTTCTTCTTGCCAACAAGTTATCCAAGTCCAAGTTGTGTCATGTCAGTGAACCTACACTGAGTGTAACAATTTGTCGGGTCAATTAGTTTTAATTCTAGCTTTCAGTCAATAGAGCTATCCCAGGTAACCCATGCTGGACAACTGGACATCAGCTGGCCAGTAGCTTATTGACCAAAGACTGGAGGGCCTTATAGCATGCTCACAATGTCCAGTAGGGGGGCATATACACCTTCCACCATTAGCATTAGTTCCTGGCATAGGTCAGAGTATGCTGGTTCCACAATTCATTTATTACCAGCAGAAATTCCATGCCCATTTTTTTGCCATCAGTCGACACGACCAGTCCATGTAGAGCCAATTTTTTACAGCATTGAGTGGCTAGCCCTGAGCCAGCACTCAATCTGTGATCCTTGTTCTCCTTTCTAGTGGATACTGCACACCACAGTTGATGCTCAGAGCAGTTGGTCCATTCAACTCTTCCCTGATAGGCACCATCTAGATTCTGCGCTGCTGCTCACTACTCTGGAAATATCCAGCATGTCTTTGGAAGGTGGAAGGAACCCCACAAAAATGCAAGGTGGACATGAACTCCACACAGGCATTGGCAGCAGATTAGGATCAAATCTTGTACTGGGGAGGTGAAGACCTTAACCATTATGTCTTTCGTTTGTCTCGTGCATTCAAAGGAGATGATGAGGCACTGTGATGGGTTCAAGTTGTTTATTGTTCATAAACGCATCAGGAGCATATATTTAAGCTAATTGACTGACTCATTACTTCAAACACACTACATGTGCATCTCGATTCATGCCTGCATTCACTTTGGCTGACTACACAAAATGGCCCTGATTTTGCACATGCCACGTAACTTATATGCACATGCTATCTAACTCCAATGGCTAACTAGGAACACTACACACAATGATCTACATCCTTCCTCTTTGATTTGTTTGACATGCAATAGGAGAACAAAATATTTTACAAGCTAGACATCACATCAAAATTTAACAACAAATTAATTCAAGTCCAAGTCACTGTGTATTTCGAAATGGGTCTGGAAATTCTACCCAGTCTGGTCACATAAAACATTTAACTCGGTTTAGCAACAGGGACAGTCTCTGGGGATTATTTTACAATTGGAACTTTGGGGATTACATCAGGATTACTTGAAGAAAGTACACTGTCCTCTGGAGTTCGAACAAGTGTAGAGTCACTCTGAGAAATAGAGTCTCTGGCACAGGCAATCTGCTACATCACTGGTTCAGAGACTGGCAATATATGTCCTCAATTCCTTCTGAAATCCATTCCATCAAATTGTACTATGTAAGATCTCAGTTCTTCATGAATATCTTTGACATTTTCCAATTGGTCATATCCTTTAGATGTCTGAATTCTCATAATCTGATCTTGTCTTAATGGTCTAAGAGGTTTGCTGGATTTATCATAGTACAATTTTTGTGACTGGTGTTTTTTTCAAAAGTTGAGTCTTGACCACTCTGTTGTTCTTTGCATTTGAAATCAGTAATTCTTTACTGATTGGATGAGTTGTTCTTGTCTGTTTGGACATCAGTCTCTGAGCAGGTGAACCAAGCAAGTTATCTCGAGGAATGTTTCTGAGATTAAGTAGGTTAAGAAAAACATCACTGCCATATCTCTTGGATTTCTCAAACAAATGTTTCTCACTTTGA
The DNA here is from genome assembly GCF_019279795.1 of Protopterus annectens. Lineage (NCBI taxonomy): Eukaryota > Metazoa > Chordata > Ceratodontiformes > Protopteridae > Protopterus > Protopterus annectens. The sequence continues at coordinate 755,278,556 of NC_056730.1, read as the reverse complement.
ACTGCACGTTCAACTAATCCACTGGGCTGCGGATACTCAGTACTACTAGTAACATGGACAAAGTCCCAAGACTCAGCAAAATTCTTCAGCTGATAGCATGCAAACTGTGCACCATTGTCAGAACTGACTTTGTGAGGACTACCGCGAACAGAAAAATGTCTCTTCAATTTCATAATGACAGTGCTGGACATTAAGTTAGGAAGAAGGTCGATTTTAAACCAATTTGAATAACAATCTACTAACATTAAGTAATGTTGACCATTCCATTTGAAAATATCAGTAGCAACTGTCGACCATGGTAGTTCAGGAATCTGGTATAGCTGAAGTGGTTCTTTTTGCTGGCATGATTTAATACTATTGCAAATGGAACATGCTAGAGTTTCCTTCTCTATATTGTTTGACATAGAATGCCAAAATACTATGCCTCTTGCCTTTCTTTTGGTTGAATCAGTACCCGGGTGACCAAAACGTAACATTTTGATATATTCCTGTTGTAATGCTATAAGAATTACCACTTTAGGGCCTTTCAGGATGATTCCATCTTCCATCATGAGCTTATCTCTGTAAGGAAAATATGTCTGTATGTCAAGTGGTAGACTGTTTTGACATGCTGGCCATCCTTGACTGATAAAATGTTTCAGCTTTTGGAGAACTGGGTCTGAAGCTGTGTGATTTCTGAGTTCATCAAGATATGATGAGGAAACATGTCTGACTTCCATGACTTCAAAGTCTGCTTTCTCATTATCATGCTGTTCTGTTTTTTGTCTGAGTGCTCTCAACAAAGCATCAGCAAGGTATAGAGATTTGCCTTTCATATAGACAATATTGAAATTGTATTTTTGCAATTTTAACATCATCTATTGCAGCTGTGCTGGGGCTGTATGTATTGACTTTTTCAGAATTGTCACTAGAGTTTGCTGATCAGTCTCTATTTGAACAGATTTGCCATAAATATAATCACTGAACTTCAAACTTGAACACTACTGGCATGCCTTTTTGATGACATGCTGCACCAAGACCATACTTTGAAGCATCACACAAAAGAGTTGCAGGTTTGTGAACATCATAATATCTCAATTTGGGTGGACTGGCAATTTTTCGTTTCAGAACGTCAAATGTTTTTTGGTGTTGTTCCAACCAGGGCCAGTTCACAATTTTGCATTTCAGCTCATGCAATGGTGCTGAAAGCTCACTGAGGTCTGGGATGAACTTTCCTAAATAGTTGACCATACCAAGAAAACATTCTAAAGATGTGACATTTTCTGGAACTGGCATCTCAAGAATTGTTGCTTGCTTAGACAGCTCTGGGTGTAAGACAGAACTGGTAAACAAATGACCCCCATAACTAACTTCTTTCAGTTTGAATTGACATTTCTGAGGATTCAGTTTAAGATTTACTTCAAAAGCATGGTCTAGAACTTTCTTGAGGTTTCTATCATGTTCGACTTCACCATTGCCCCCTACAATAATGTCATCTACTATGATAGCACATACATAACATGAAAAAGTTGTTCCATCACACATTGAAATATTTCATTGGCAGAATTAATGTGAAATAGCATTTTCAAAATCTGTATCTACCAAATGGTGTACTAAAAGTGGTTAACAATGACGATTTGCAAACCAGCGAAATTTGCCAAAAGGAACTTTTGGAATCTTAAGACTGAAAAAACAGTGGCATTTGGCATGAGAGCGGCTACTTCTTCTACTGTGTGCATTGGATGATAAGGATATTTAAGCTCTTTGTTTAAATCTCTCAGATCAATACATATTCAAATATGTTCTGAACTTTTCTTATGAGCTACGACCATGGAGGATACCCATTCAGTGGGTTCTTTCACTGGGGTTATTACACTTAAATTCACCATGTTGTCAAGTTCTGCTTTTACTTTGCTCTGCATTGCTACCAGAACCTTCCTTACTGGTCTGACAACCGGGCTTTCTTTATGGTTTAATTTCTTGGAATATGTGACTGGAAGTTTGCCAAGTTCGTCTGTCAAAACATCAGCATATTCACCAAAAATATTCTGTGTAAAACTATCATTGTTGTTCAGACTTATATAGTGAGCCTTTTTATTAAATTAAATAATAATGATTACATGTGTCTTTTGACTACGTTAAACTGCAAGTTATAGCTGTTCCCAGCAGAATGGCATGTGAGAACTACTGCACCATCAGTCTGAAACTCTTCACTACTATAAGCAACTAGTTTTGCATACTTTGCTGAATCATGTTTCTCATCAGCTTTATTTTGGCAAACATTTGTGCTGGTATAACATTGCAGTTGGATCCAGTATCTGCTTTAAGCTCTACAGGTTTCCCATTAATCCAAACAGTACAAAATATTTCACTCTTTGTTGTTAACTGATAATCTCCTATGTTAATTGTTTCATTAATCACAGAGACACCATCAACATAGAAAGTTTGCTCAAAACCCTCTGTCTGATCTGCTTGCTTCTTTTGATGCTCTCTTTTAATAAACGTAAGTGCTAGTTTAGATTTGTAAAGTCTTTTGAAATGATTACATTTTTTTACATTTAAGACACTGCTGACCAAAAGCTAAGCACTTCTCTGGTTTAAGTTCATGGCTGCCTCCACAATTATGACAGTTAGCAATGCGATTAGGTGTTTTAGCCCCATTCAGTTTATAGCTAAGGTTGGGTACTGCCACACCCTTCAGTTTATATTACTTTTTTTATCTTAGCTTTATGTTGTACAGTATCAACATTCGCACTGGCAGGCACTGCATGCACATTTTTCTCATTAGTAAGCATGTTCATATGTTTTTCTGTAAGTTCATATATTTGACAAATCTCAGTGGCTTTGCTTAGTGTTAAATCACTATCCTGAAGCAAAATATTTTTTACTGCATCATCATTAACACCAGACATAAGCCTGTCTTTTATCAACTCATCTCTCAGATCACCATATCTGCATGTTTTGCTTTATTTCTCAAGTCAGCAATATCTGCTGTTATAGTTTAACCAGGCTTTTGCTTTCTTGTGTAAAGTATGCGCCTTTCAATTGTAATATTCATTTGAGGGTTGCATATTTCTCTAAATTTACGATTTAAGCACTCATGGTCTTCCCGTGTTTCAGCCTCTAAAACAATATGGCAATTCTCCTGCTCCCCTCATATACAGCAAATACATACACAAATGACTGTTCCCTCCTAGTGGCTTCTGAGCCAGCTAAATTAAGAAGTAGAAATGCCTTTGCTTTGTACTTGCACCTTTATCAGAAAATGTAGCTTTATGAAAATATATTTTTGCTCTAACACTTTCCAATTCTCAGCAATATTATTATAAAAAACAAGTGGTCCAGGTCTGCAAAATCCCTCTGCCATAACAACAAAATTAGTTTAAATATAAGCATAGATCAGGTGCTTGTAATTATGCTGAATAGCACAACATCTTTGAAAATGATTTACTTTAACACTGCAAACATCGCAAACACTCCAGACACTTCAGATACTTTGAAAAGTTTCAGCTAAGATGAAAAAGTAGTACATTTTGAAAAAATGTGGTTATTTTGCCTTTTTGTATGTTTTAAACACTTCAAAAACTATTTCAAACACCTTTGCATTTATTTCAAATACTTTTATCATTATGTCACAATTTTGGGCATTTCATATATCTCAGTAATTATTTTGAATATTTTGAATGCTTCACCACAAATTCAGCAACTGAAACATCATTTTAACGAGTTTAAGTACCTTTGAATAACTGCTGACCTGTTTCCGAGTATATTCCTGTATATTCCTCCACTTCTAACTTTGTGCCTCATGATTTATGAATTGAAGCAGCTTCAGATCCCATTCTAACACCATGTTGCTTGTCTCATGCACTCAAATGAGACTCTGAGGCACTGTGATGGGTTCAAGTTGTTTACTGTACATAAACACATCAGGAGCTGTAACTGGAACATATATTTAAGCTACCTGACTGACTCATTACTTCAAACACACTCACATGTACATCTCCAGTCATGCCTGCATTCACTCTGGCTGACTACACAAAAGGCCCCAATCTTGCATGTGCTCAGTAACTTATATGCAGGTGCTATCTAGTTACAGTGGCTGATTAGGAACAATATACACAATGATCTACAATGTCAACTGTAAAATACAGCATCTTCTAGAGAGCAGAACTTACATCGCAGACTGTGCACCATGTCAGGACTAGCCACTCTACAGTGTAGAAATAGTCTGTAGATGATGTCATGTTGACCGTCCTATGCCTATATTAGTGGATATCATAAGGACCATGTTAAGACCTCTGGTTTATTTAATAGCATGTTAGAAGTATATACATGTTACAGACTCAGAGTTGTAGAGTATATATGCTATACTGAGGCAATGATTCAACTAGGGAATGTAATATGGTCATACCAGAGAAACTGAAACAGGTTAATACATCCTCTGTGATAGCTTTCTTGTCTTCATGAATTGCTGCAGTACAAATGAGAGTGCTGTTTCCACAAAGGTTAAGTAGCTATATGGTGACTTACAAACATTTGCACCTCTGGCTGTAAGAACAAGTATTTAAAGGCATTTGCAGGATTTGGATTAGCTGGGTTTCCATACACAGGAACTGACCAAGGCAGAAAGACATATTTATTTCACTGTGTGATGAGCTCCTAGTTATCCTTCACTGGCATCTGGGACATAAACAGCACATCATGATGCACACCTACCCATGCATCCTCAACATAGGAATGAGCAGTAGCCTGCTTTGTAGCCTGGAAATATTCAATAGTCTACACTGGAAAGCACCCAGCAGCAGGCATGAACCCATACCCTCCCATCAGGATGTGTGAGCTAAATGCTGCTCACTTCAACCCGTCCTGATCCTCCAATCCCCGTACTCCTAATTGAACTCTGGTCACTGGGGTCATAGTTAGAGATCCACCACTGTATGCCACAGAGCCAGGCTGCTACTGCAGTTTTGGTAAACACATTCATTATATAGCCAAGTGGGATTACTGACATGCAGTGTTTGGTAACCAGTATTGATGCATGTTCTGGTTAAGGCTACCAGCTGACACTCTGTCACTTGCTCATGATAGTGTACCTGATACACTGAGCATCTCAGTTTGTACATTGGATAGAAAAATCAATGCACACTTTATTTATTTAACTAGTTATTTTATTTATTTAACATTTATTAACTGGGAAAGTCCGACTTGTAATGAAGCCAATTTTCAGCTGAGGCCTGGGGAGAAATGCTCCAGACGCATGTCTTTGTAACGTGGGAGGAAACTGGAGCACCCGGAGGAAACCCACATGAACACAGGGAGGGCATGCAGACTCTGCACAGAAGGCACCTCAGCCGGGATTCAAACTGGAGAACCTCTTGCTGTGAGGCGACAATGCTACTGCTGCACCACTGCTCTGTTTTCTTACTGAGGACATTATACATGTAATAGCTGTCATGCTGTCCAGGTTCTAAACTATGGACTGATTGTGTCTGTTTGTAAATTGTAATGTTGTGTTGGGCCTATCTCTGAATCTCGCTGCCCCTATTTTAAAGTTAGTTGTGCAATGGTATGCTGTTCATTTGCAAATTCATTTGCCTTCTCCATTCCAAATTTCAGTTCCCTCTCCCTCTGAGTAATATCTTGTTTCAAGACAGTTTCTGAAAAAAAAAAAATAAAAATAATAATAAGATAAAAAGAAGAAAAAAAGAAATGTAAAAAGTGACTTTTATGAAAAAACAAAAAATGTCAGTTCAAAAACATTTGTGATGAAAAGGTGCATGGTTAATGAATTGCAAAACCACTATTACACATAATATCATACACATCATTGCACTGTTAGTTGAAATAACAAGTCCAATGTGCTCTCAGTCAATGTAATTAAATTAAGAGGAAGAATGTAGCTGAGAAAGTATTACTGGTGAAGTAGGAAACTTGATTGTCTAAACATGGAGTTAACGAGCATATGTTTATCTATAGCTAAGTGTCAGGTGATGTCTGCACAAGACTGGTTCATCTGTGATATCTGCCTTACAGTAGCATATATATTGATTAAAATTTATTTTCCAGCTAAAGAACTTTAATTGTGCATGCTGGTGTCATTATCTTTAGCATGACAAATGGAAAAAGAAAAAGAAAATCAGTATACCGAGGTCTGAAAAGCCTGGATTTGACTGGTGATGTTTAGAAATTATTACATTCCCTTCCACTCATTGATGAAATTCACTTACTTAATACTAATTACTTGAGACACGTGGGGAAAATATTTGGCTAGTATCACATTATAAATAATCATTTCATGTTAATGCTAATAATGTCATTGGATATTGCGGGTGGTTTAAATTCAGCTGCATAACAAAACAGACAGTAAAAGGACTAATATTATCCTTGTAATTCTTGACAGTGTAGTGTTGATGAAAGCTAAAAACCTTAATATACTTACAGAGTTTCCATATTTTTTTCATGTATGTAATGAAACCCTTGGCCTATATGACTAACACAAACCTATAAATTAGAGTTTAGCACTAAGCCAAAAATGAGTTTAATGGAGAGGGATGCTGAGGGGTATATGACCCACAAATTAGCTATGGCAGCAGAATACTTGTGCTTTTACTGCACTGACAGACCAAAGCACCATGAGTATTGCAGTCATTGTAGGGCTCATTCTCCAAGTGGAAATAAGCAATGGTTTGAGGTGTGAACTTCTTCTGGTGCAGATGCCATTTTAATTCTAAAGGTTATCTCATGTTTTCTTGAATAATTAGAAGGAATATGCAATTCCCATTTGCCCATATGTGGTTAAAACTTACACTTTGGGAAAGATGATTTCATGGCATGACCTTAGTTAAAAGTATTCCAGAAGAGACATTATTAAGGAAATTATGTTTCAACATGTGAAATACAGTAGAGAGTCGATTATCCAAACTAATTGGAACTTAGGGTAGTTCAGATAATCATATTGTTTGGATAATCAAACATATAATTGAACTGGGTAAAAAAACTTGTAAAATCTTGTTTTTTCTGCATGCAGGAATACACTTTTCAACAATTCAGCGATTCCAATCGACAAAAAAGAATATTTTTCACACACGAGCTGGCTACAAGCTCAAAAAACATACCCAAGCAAATACATATAATGTTTACATTTTCAGACTTTATGATTTTTCCCCCAAAAAAACTTTGGAAGGCTGGTTCTGATAACTGACTGTTCTGATAATCGACATTCAGATAATCGACTCTCTACTGTATAAAACAGGAAAGCATATATAGACAAAAGGAAAGCACTAATTAATTTTAAGTATAAATCTTTATTTCTTTGTCAAGGCAGGTGTTATAATGTGATGATGCTTAAGGTATCATTCTATAAAGAATACAATAGGTAAGAGAGCTAAGTCTTCAGGGATGTGCATTTGTATAAAGACATGTTCAGATATCACCACCGAACCTTGAGAGCCATGTAGCTGTTGTCAGTGGAGACTACTAACCTCCTATGTAATGTACAATGATATTAGACTTGTGTCTGTGTGTGTGTGTGTGTGTGTGTGTGTGTGTGTGTGTGTGTGTGTGTGTGTGTGTGTGTGTGTGTGTATGTGTGTGTGTGCGTGTGTGTGTGGGAGGGCATGGCATAGTCTACTGACAGGGCAAAATGACTGTTGATGATGTCAGCTGTGCAGATGGTTTAATAGTTTCTGCTGTATCATGACTGAGCAGGAAATGGAGTGCATGCTTCCACTGGTGAATCAAACCTCTCATTTTCCCCTTGAATCCACATAAACCACATCCTATCCCCAAGTAAGGTTAGCATGCCATGCCCCTTCCCTCCCTGGAAGGCTCCTCCAGTGTCAGAGCCACTAATTGAAACTCAGTCACCTGGGTCACAGTCGGGACCCAATTCCTCTGCATCATGGAAACAAATGTATATCCTGTTACTAAAGTTGCCTTGGTTTCATTATAACTTGCACATCATCCAGTCACCAAATGGGGTGATGGAATGATTCAGCAGTTAGCAGAACACAGAGAGCTAAGTAACAGCAAAAAACATTCAAGGAAGAACACAATGTTAGGAGAAAAAATTACCTTCTGAGGTTGAAGATATTTTGTAATAACTTCCTTCTGATGTTGCTAAAAGACATCATCTAAGTTTTTGTCCTGCAAAGAAAGTTGGAGTAATTACACTTAAGTTCTCTTGATTGTTCAGTAATGCATTTTTGACAAAATATTCTCTGATATCTCATTAGAATTATTTTTTCTTGTTTTTTTGAGCTACTATCCTTGATAAAAGTGCACAAGTAGCCTCTACTGGCATGAGATAGTAGACAGATATTTTTACTAATACTCTTAAACTGGCAGGTGATCTGAAAAATGATTTTCTTGTTGTAGTAGATGTGGACACATTCAGCTGCACTCTAGTTACTCCATTTTTGGCACACATGACACATTTGGCAAAAATCCTCTGCATATAATGACTGTTGGCTTGTACTGTGGCTCACTACAGTATGTCAGATGGAGTATTGCCTGCCACAAAGCCATCTGCAAGACACAGCAGGATGTCTCCCATGGTTTCTTCTTGTCTCTGTGTGCTGACCCACTAGATGGCTATAGCTGATATTTTGATACCATAGCATATTGATGAATTACATATTTTGTTATTGTTTTTTCATATTTTACTAAGTTTACTGTAATCTAGTAACTAACAAATAAAAATAAAAATATATGAACCATGATACTCATGCTCTCTGCAGTCTTCTGATGTGTTCTGCCTAAAACAGTGTAATAAAAAAACAAGCAAACTTGCAACAAAAAAATTGAATGCTTCTTTTCTGGAAGCATGTTTTGCACTAAACTAACCTATACTGTGCTATCTCTTCTATGTGTAGAACACCTTAAGTTGCCATTTTGAATAATGGAAGATGGCATAGCATGCACCAGCCATGTTAAAACTCAGCATCAAGCCAAGATAATTAAAATATGAATGTAACAAATCCTACCAAAAATAACACATAACTGTAATGCACCAAGAATACAACAAACCTGTTACCTATAATATGCACTACTGTGACACCTTTTTTAACATAAATATTTTCACAAGCTATAAGTGTACTAAAATACGGACTTCGTGTTTTATTACAACACACTTAAGAAACAAACAAAAGAGTTTATAGAAAGGCTCACTACAGAAAAAAACTACAATCACTTGAATAATAATGCACACATATAATTTGTAATTATACACCCTCAAACACTTCGACAAGATGAATACTAAAATATCTTCCCAGATGGATCGTCAATGAAATCTACATCATACGTGATCATCTGCAATATCTCATCTCTCGTGGTATAAAATACATCTATAAACTGAGCAGTATACCAATACTTCGAAACAAAAACTTTCCCTTTATATGCTCATTTCCTAGTTACCTGTGTCATTCAGAAGGTTAAGCACCATATAATAACATTATAATGAACCATAATGAAATCATAGTGTCCTAACCAATCAAAACTTAAAATATTCACCAATCCATCTCTTTAGAAATTCTAAATGAATGCATAGCCAGTATGTTTATATGGCAGTATCAATCCCACCCCAACTGTACTACTTTTGAATATTTTTCTAAGTAAGTGTAATGATCCCTAAGATATCAAATAAAAGGAGCCAGACATGTATAGTTTAATGCTGGAGACATATTTATGAGAAAATCTAGCAGGTTCACATTACATACAGCTAACCATTGTCTGCTAAATATATTTGCAATAAGACAGAACTGGTCAAAGGCCCGTATCCTAGATGGAGTCAGAGCCTTAAGAGGCAGTTCTGTCTTCATGAAGGGTAAAACCATTAAAACAGCCAGTGGACTTACAGTTCTCAAAGACACAATAAAATATTTCATAGACCTCAGTCATTTACTAGAAACAGAAAGCAGCGAAGTCATTGTATTCTGTATATCAAAATGTACACATAAACATACACATACACACACACACACACACACACACACACACACACACACACACACACACACACACACACACACACACGCACACACACACACACACACACACACACACGCACACACACACACATATAATTTATTGACCGAGAAAGCAACAGGTTCTCCGTTTTGATTCTCGGCTGGAATGCCTTCTGTGCAGAGTCTGCATGTCCTCCATGCATTTGTGTGGATTTCCTCCGGGTGCTCCGGTTTCCTCCCATGTTTCAAAGACATGAATATGGAGCATCTCTCCCCGGGCCTCCACTGAAAATTGGCTTTGTTCCAAATAAAACTGAAAGTATCATGCCTGTATACAGTAGCAGAATATAGCAAACTACTAATAGAAAAGTCAGTTCACTGACTCACTTTTAGTATGCTGGACATTACTGGTGACTTCAGCCAAGACTGGTCACCAAGTAGTGACTCCTCCCTGCATCCTGCAGTTAAGGAAAATGGATTACCTTGGGCTACATTGCATTTTACTACAGTAGGCAAATAATTTAAATGAAAGAATACCCTCGACTGGATCTTCATCTCCCTTATTTCTCACATCAAAGGACCTGGAAAATAAAACATGACCTCTTCTCCATATATGCCATATGGGGTTATAATAAAATTCAAAAGAACCATAAAATCCTGGTGGTTCAGAGGATTTGTTTGTGTCTTTTGGCTTTTCCCGGTTAGGGGTCGCCACAGCAGAACTCCGGTAAGCTAATGATTGGTAGTGGATTTTTACATACCGGGTTACCAGCCCTGATGCACAACCTTCAATAAAGGCACTCCCCATTCATGTATGCCTCCACACAGAAGACACTCTAGCTGAGAATCGAACAGGACAACGTCTTGCTATGAGGTGACAACGCTACCGCAGCACCACCACCGTGGATTCCTGGTGGTTCAGAGGATTCAGCATCATAACTTTAAAATGTAGTATCACCAAAGTAAGATACTTAAATGGGACCTAGTAATTATTGTCTAGCTATAAACAAACAGTTAGTTATTTCAACTCTGCTCTTACTGTTATACTAAACCAGTATCATCACCAAGAGGGTAGTGATTGGGTCTCTGATTATAACCATGTTATTATGTGTTTGAAACATGGAAGCCAAGAAATTCACCTCAAGAGGGATGACTAAGAGGTTAATCTTGCCATCCATGTCAAGAGTGCATAATAAACCAAAAATGAAACCCACTATACTGAGGGCTTGAAAAATAAAACCCGTCTTTATTTAATATACCAGTATTAAGCGCTTTCATCCCTACATCCTGGGACTTCATCAGAATACAAATAACCATTTTAGTCCACAGCTTAAATATCCCTCTTTAAGTTGTGATAGGCCCAAATTTAATCAGTCATTTCCATTAAAAGATTTGTTACTCATATACAAAAAAAAAAATGGATGAAAGAGGCAAAACCATAAGAGAAGTAGAATACATAATAATTGGTTATGATCATGAGACACAGTCATATCTCTTGTAGTGTTTAGAGTTTTATCTACTCTATGTACTATCAGTTATAAAAGAAAGAAAAAAGGGCAACATATTCTACTGGCTTTGAAAGCCAGTAAATCACTTACTGAGTGCTTTTGTATCGACACCAAGTATATATAATTGGAGGAAAAGTCAGGAACAGATTTTAAATGCTGCTTTTATTTAGTTAAATAAGTTACTTGCAGACTGATGTCTGTAATCTTCTGTGGAAGGTATGAAAAAATGAGGCAAGATATTCAGGGACATTGGAGGGTGTAGGAATGCCCCTTCTATGAAACACGACCATAACACTAGTGATGGGATGTGTAACAATTGTTGCTCATCTCTGAAATTAGTGTTACAGTAGATCTCATGCTACAGGAGTGTTTTACACGTTTGTTTTCTTTCTCTTTTTGAAACATAATTATGGGGCTCCCTGCACTACATAGATAATTACTATCAAGTCAGCAATCATAATTTATTTATGTGTTCAAGACATGGATTCCTATAAATTCACCTTCAGAGTGAAGCTTGAGAAGTGTATCTTGGCATTCATGTCGAGAAAAACATAACATACAGTCATTTCAATTTATGATGAGACATCCATATCTAATTCTTTGTAGTGTATGGTGATTTTTCTGCTCCATATACTAGTAGCCGCAGAAAAATTAAATCAAAAAACAAAAAGGGAAATGCTGTGCCAGCTTTGAAAGCTAGTAATGTCATTAGGAACTGCATTACATCTTTATGTATTCGCTGTGTAAGGGAAGCAGCTGTTTCTCAAACACATTTTACTGAGTGTAATGTATACTGCAGACAGAAACAAATTTGAAATTAACCCATTTCATGTCCTGCTGGTATCATTTCTGCTCAAATGTGAGTTAAATAACAACCTCTTTCAATCGTACTATAGTGCCAGATGCAATGTTACCAGCAATTGCTTAAAAATTGTTAACCACCCTTTTAAATGTTGTTAAGATTGGGTCTCATACTGTAGTAACACTGAAGCAGAATGTTATTTGACTGTTATTTGAGCTTAATAACGGCACTCCATGCACTATATAACAGTTATGATATGAAATTTGCAGCATCATCATAGATGTCAAAATGTCTAAAAAAGATTATAAGCAGTGATTACTGTACATATGGGAATATAAAAAAGATGAAGAAAACAAAGAATACAAAATGTTAAAAACTGAAATGGAGGAATAATACAGAAAGACATTTTTCAATACTGATGCTAGCAAGACTTCAGTTAAGCAGTTTGAGAAAAAATATCAAGATTACTTTCTTCTAAACTACATCCATTCAGCCCCTGCCCAAAAATATTCTCTTTCAGAGACAGCAGAAACAATCAACATTAATTCACACAGTGTAACTTACAAAATGCATCCACTTTACAAAAGAAATGTGTTGAGATAACAAATGTTCACAGTGCCTTTAAACTACTACCTGTTGTTATATCTCTGTCAGAAAACTACAAATTAACATAAAAGAATCAGATTGTCCTTGATCAAACTCTTTTCCACCAAAGATCATAAGCCTAGCCCCTCCCCAACTTTCTATGAAACCCTATCTGCAAACTTATTAGCAGCCATATCGGAGATGTGTGTGTACCCACTCTGTTATATAAAAAGCAGCTGTCATACCACTTCGGAAGTATGAGATTGTATACTTTATCACCAGCTGCAGATCAAGTGCATAACCTATTACCTATTCCGTAAAGTATTAAGAAGTCCACAGGGAGCTATTAGCACATCTGACTAACCATTGTCTCATTATGGCAACACAGCATATTTTTTTACCAGATTATGGTACGTACATCGGCCTGCCCAGTTTCGTCATCCAGGAAAGTCTGTATTCAGCTTGGGTAGATATGTATGTAATATTTTATTTGACTCCTAAAAGAATTTTGATACCATCACCATTTCAGTGCTGATTTTAGACTTCTTCTGCTTAACCTGTACATACATAACTTACACTGGTGTCAACACTGCCATCTGTAACAAGCCACAGGTAATCAAATGGAGAGCTATTACAGCCTCATTAACAGAAATATATAGAGGTGGGGTCTATATTAGTTCATTGAAGGTTCACTTAGGCAAACCTCCAGTCATCGAACAAAAAACATTGAAAGTTCACTTCACTGAATGTGTTACATGGGCAAAGTAACTATTTGCCCAGCATTTCCCTGTAACACGCACCAGAGTATTTTAAACTCACCCAGGTGGGGGCTATGCACCCACACCCCCAATTATATATACCAACTCAGAGATCACACTACAGTGGGGAAAAGGGGAAACTTCCTTATGTTGGCCAACTAGTTCCTTTCCCTGTATAAATCCACTGATGTGAATATTCGCTGAAGTGAACATTCAATGTTTTTTGTTCGATGAACAGAGGTTCACTGACATGAACTGTCAATGAACTAATATTGTGAGATGTGCTTAGACTGGCAGATAGCTCAGAAGTTAACAACTTCAATAACTACTTTTGTGCCCGTGTTTTATTTGTTTTGGTCAAAAAAATTAAGATATACACCAGTACTTAAGAAGACGCATTCCATAATATTGCTGGACATTTTAAAAGCTCAGCCACTAAACAAAAATTACTTGAGAAAAAAGAATTAAGGTACAGCCACATCAAACTCTTTCAGGTATGTCATTAGTAGTTTGTCTTTCTGCAACAGATTTAAGAAATTACCTAAAACACTTAGGCCCTCAATGGCTTTACAGACCTGGTGTGTTCATTCATTTTTCATTTACTTTTGTTGTTACTGTGATAATGTTAAAAAAAACTCCCTCTATACTTTACAAAACTTGCCTTCTAAAAGGATGTGTGAACAGACATGAATAATTGCATATCTTTTGTATAGTGTACATACTCATCCTCTGAGATGTTATCAGTATATTTCAAAACAAATGTACTCAGAAAACATGCTAGACTTCTATTAGTCTGAGGTAATAACATCAATACCATAACAAAATACGAGCTATGAACTCATTTACAGTCATGCAAGAAGTGGGCTAAAGGTGATATAGAACTGTAAACATAATGACCTGAAATGGCGATGAGCACAATAACCAAGGGCTCTTCCAGCAATGTCTGCTCTAGTTTAATGCATAGTTTATTCACATGCATATTGTGCATGCTGTTTCCAAGTTTATATGATGACTCAATATTTATTTTTGAGAACATGTTAAAAGGCAGTTTCAGTATAATTATTTGCTTCTTTTTACTGAAATAAGAAAGCAAAACTGGATAATATCTTAATACCTGTGACTGATGTTGGAGGACTGTAAACAGAGATGCATTTAATTACCAGATGGTGTGTAATCTTAAATTTCATTAGAGAGCTTCGTGATGACAATGTCTTAATGCTAAGTATTAATAAGTCATAACTCATTTTAAATAATTTGCTACATAACTAAAACCAAACTAGCTTTAATGTCATTGAGCTAGCTACAGAGATCAGCACGCCAGCTGGTAAATCTTCCTTCTAGCGACATCAGATGGAATAGTTACCTATGGAGGACAGGCCATGTCTCCTGTCTCTATTGTTTATTTATTATGACTTGTGAAATATCAGAGCATATCATTTGTGGCAGGATACTTGAAAGTCATGGATTTAAATAATGGAGGAAAGAAAAAGTTTAGAGAGCAAGAGAGAGATAGAGAAAGAGAGATGGAATTGCATACGTAGAAAAGGAACATATGAAGAAGGTAAGGATAACTAATGGGGAGGAAACTTATGGGGAATAAACCGATAACTGGAATTAGAGTTGACGAGAGATGTTAACTTATGGATCTGATTAAGAAAGCATTTGGAGGGAACAATCAGAATGATGGTGGGAGGTTCATTATTTACACTGCATGAAATCAGCATACAGAAAATGTAATTTTATTATTTAATACATTAGTTATTGATTTTGCTATCACTGAAAAGCTGAAAACATTCACTGATGGGGAGAAATGATGGATAAGAAGTTTATGATTTATCTTCTATGGTGTAGGGGCATGTTTTTCTTAATCACTTTAAGTTTGGATTACTGTTTCTCATTTATTTCCATTCCATTTACTCCCATTAATTTATATAGGTTGAAATAATTGATGAAATTGCTAATAAGACAAAGTTTTCTATAGGGTATGTAGGCATTTCAGAATGGGCTTGCTCATGGAAAGTTTTCTACTCTAGTTTTGCTTTAAGTTTTAAAAGTATATTTATAACAGTATAGTGAGCCTTACATTCTGTATGCGTTTCTCCTGCTTTTTAGGTCATATAATCTCAGTAAGTGTACATCTTCAGATTATAATCTATTTTGCCAAAATACCATGTTCTCGTTTCCTGTTTGCAGTTTGTGTGTTACTATATTTGTCATTTTGTTTTTCCCTGTTTTGTAGCAACTTTCATTTCAAGGTAGTCAATTTCAGTAGACGTTGTGTTTTTCAGATTGTTTGTGTGATCTATGTGTGCTGCATTTTTCCTTATATAATGAAGAGAATATATTTTCTTAATTAATTAATGATCTGGGTGTGATGCCGAAAAATGCTTGACTTCAAGGCTAGAGGGGTGATAAATCCTTAATGATGCAGGTAGGATGTGATAAACAAGCACTGTCTACACTTCAGATCAGATGAACATTTTTTCACACCCTTTATTAGTATAGGTTGTCAGGATAAATACTTTTGTTTCCTCTCTGATAAAATCCCATTATTCTCCAGTTAGCACAGAACTATATGTACACTGCTTTTGTCCCATATAGCAGCAAATAATGGAAATGCAATTTTAACTATCAGGCCTGGGTCATAGTGGGAAATGGTCCTTGGCCATGCAACATTCCTAGCTAGCAAACAAGCAAACACATGCAGACTTGTCCAAAACTATGAGGAGTAGGCCAGTTGTCTCATCAGCACATCCAGTATACCCATATTACTCATCAGACAATTCGCATTATTTTTATTAGTAATAGCCTATAAGGAGTCTGCTAGTGCATGCTTGTGTGTGTGTGTGTGTGTGTGTGTGTGTGTGTGTGTGTGTGTGTGTGTGTGTGTGTGTGTGTGTGTGTGTGTGTGTGTGCGTGTGTGTGTGTGTGTGTCCATGTAAGGGGAGAAACAACTTTCCATACATTACGGCAATATACGTTTTCTTCTGCATAACATGGTATAAATATGTTCTTCTTGTGGTTAAACTGTAACAATATTGCTAATTCTAAAGTAAGAATTGATAAATTCCTGAAATTCATCACTAGGTTTAAACATAACCTCACACTTGGTGGTGATATCCACCCCAACCCTGGTCCATCCACTTCAGTTAAACCTACCCCCTCTACTTGCAGTCCAAGTTATAAACCTACAATTAATAGGCCATGTAACTTTCTCCTGGCCTGTCACCTTAGCATTAGAAGTATTAACAACAAGGTACATGAACTCCATGCAGTCCTAGCTGTCCACTTCTCTGAGATTCTCTGTTTATCTGAAACCTGATTAAAACCTAACACTACAGACAATGAAGTGTTACCACCTGGGTATAACATACACAGGCTGGATTGTGCTTCCAGGAAGGGGGTGGGGTAGCTGTACTCTATAAATCTGCATTGAATGTCACCATTGAAGCTATGCAACCACATCAAATTAACAACTCAGAGATTCTTGCCACCAAATTGCAGCTTAATAAAAATAAATGTTACAATATCATCTGTATGCACATTCCCCCAGGCAATAATATAGCTACACTTGAAGATACCCTTCACTGGCTAACATGTCACTATCCCCACTAAAGCCCTTCAATGGTTACAATCATATCTGAATGATAGACAGCAGGCTGTCTTTTGGCAAATCAAACTTTCTAAACTCCTACCCAACAACCTTGGTGTACCCCAGGGTTCTATACTAGGGCCCCTTCTCTTCTCCATCTTTATTAACAACCTTTATACTGTTATCCCAAAAGTCAGCTGTATCCAATACGCTGATGACTCCACCCTGATCTGCTTGGCCACATCTCCAACAGAGCTATGGTCAGCTACACAGACCACCTTCAACACAATTGAAAACTGGCTTTCTGGTCGTCGTCTGATCCTAAATCCCAAAAAAACAAAAATGTTGCTTTTCTCACCAACACATAGGCCTACCGCATTCACCTTTACCATAAAATCTAATAATGGCACAATAATCTCCCCATACTCCTCTACAAAACTATTAGGTGTTATCATAGATAATAATCTTAAATTCAACCTACATGTTAATCAATCCATCAAGACCATCAATAAAAAACTAGGATCACTTTATACGATAAAAGCCTTCTAAACCTCTCCTGCTAGATTTGCCATTGCTCACTCTTACCTACTTTCAACTCTTCTGTATGCATCCCCTTTACTCTCTAATCTAAACAAGTCTGTCCTTAACAAACTCTCTATCTGCTACAACCACATTGCCAGATTTGCCATTGGACTGCCTTATGGGATACATCATTGTATCAATCTAAACCAGCTTGGGTGGCTAGAATTACCCAGCTTGATCCAGTATAACCTACTGATTATGACCTATAAAATCCTTTACAATCTGGACAATACTCCTGCTCTTAAAAATATTATCACCCCCTACAACAATCCTAGACCACTTTGATCTTCTAATAGACTACTAGTTCAGACTATCAAAACTAATAACTCAGCCAGTGACTCTCTCTTTGCCAACCCTGTAGGTAGATCCTGGAACTCTCTCCCAGCTGATATTACTTTACTTACCACCCTGAGTCAATTTAAGACAAGACTCAAACAACATTTGACACAAAACTGGCTATGTCAATGTAGCAAACCTGACTGACTCTCCTCTAGAATGAGTTAAAACAGTAATTTAGCTTACCTGTATCACTTAATCCTGACATACACTTGGTATTATCTCTAACCTTGGAACTTGTATAACTTGTTTAGGTATGTAACCAGTGTAAATATTGTATCTGTAAACTTAACTGAATGAATTAAAAACAGTAATTTAGCTTACCAGTGTTACTCCCTGGGCCTTCACTGAAAATGGACATGTATCCAGTCGGACTAGCTCAGTTAACAAATGTAAAATAAATAAATAAGTATGTAAGACTTCTATAATAATGAATATGCTCTATTCATACTCTGCAGAAAAAAATGGAAGTAAAATGTTTCTTTTTTTTTTTGCAAGCAAAGAAAATAAACCATTTTGTTATCTTATTTCTTCCCAGTTATCTGCTGGTCATCAGCACTCTCGTCCTTTGGACCCATTCTACAGACAAACATCAGGTGTATTTGTGGACAAATATTCATCATCTTCCTCCTCAATGGCTGGCAAACACCTGTCTCACCTCAGAGGCATTCCATGCCCTCCAGTGGTCTAGGTGTGACCCTACACACATGCCTACATGGGATACTTTCACCAGATTAAAATGCCAAGCTAACACCATCAATCTTTTAGTTATTGTTATTGTGCAAGCCTCCCCTTTCAAAGGAGAAATTTGGCTGATTGGAATCACCATTCCAGTCCCCTCCAAGATATATGAACCAACATTAACTGCTTATCCCCCCCCCCCCTTCATTTAGTGCTCCACTCTCAAGACTCGACTCAAACATCAGTCTTCTTGGTCATAATCAAAACCTCATCCTTCTTTGCCACTGGGTTATGGTGCTGGACCAATCTGTAATCCACAGTTATGTATATTCCTACAAGGACAACATCGCACTGCAATGGAATTTTCATGACTATGAGTCACTTATATGAACAGTTTTCCAGTGCTCAGTTAAATGTCCTACTAACCTGCATCATGAAGTAGCAGAGCTCTTACCATACTACACACAAGTGCAGATCCTTCCCTACAGTGAACCACACCCAAAGACACATACTCACACACATGCACACACACACACACACACACACACACACACACACACACACACACACACACACACACACACACGCACACACATGCACACACAGACACACACGCATACTGATATCTCCAGAGGGTCACACCTTACCACCTTGTGTGATTGTGTGATACCATAGAGTACACACATACAGTTGTACACACTGAAATCCCCCTATACAGACACTCTGTCATGCAGACATGGAAACTCATGCTGAGTCACACACACACACACACATACACACACACACACACACACACACACACACACACACACACACACACACACACACACACACACACACACACACACACACACACACACACACACACACACACACACACACACATGCACACACGCACAAGCACACACGCACAAGCACACACGCACATGCACAGGCACACACACACACACACACACACACACACACACACACACACACACACACACACACACACACTCACACACACACACACACACACACACACACAGGCACACGCACATGCACACATGCAAACACAGACACACATACACACTTTCCAAGCCATTAAGTCTGATTATGGTGCAGTTGATGCTGTTTCCATGGCTTAAGCTACTGGAGCAATTATGTGGAGAAATGCCTGGGATGGACTGCAGAACTTCCATGAAGATGTGAAGGTTCAGATTTTGAATGCCTCACTTGATAAAGATCTATTTTAAAATTCTTCAGCTGAGGTACTTAAGAAGCTGTAAGAGAGTAAAAGCTGTTACAGGAAGACATGCAACTGTTTTTGTCCACAACTCCCAAGTGCCAAAGGAATAATCACTCTAACCTTTGGCATTCCATTCAAAGAACACATAAATCCTCCAAACAAAAGTCTTGTAAGCAATAAGACAAGAAAAATGTCAGAGTGACACAAAAAAGAAGGGAGAGGGATCTTAAGGATTTTACTTTCAAAAGAAAATGACAAAAAACAGTGACTACACATGCCTTTTAACCCCCCCCCTCCACTCATCACCCCAGCCCTCTTCCTCAAATTACACACAGTATTTGCCACAGTCTTTACCTCTGGAGAAAGATAACCTCAGATTCGTGGATTCTAAAAATAACTCAAAATAATTAAAAAAAATGATTTATTTACTTTTTATTTGGCATTTGTTTACAGGGAAAGTCTGACTGGTCATGAATCCTGTTTACTGGAGTTCCAGTGAGAAAAACTCCAACATACATCTTTCAATTAATAAACTACATAATATTATCACATGAAGTGCAGCAACAAATAGTAGAGTCGGCATGTAGGATAAATAAGGTCAGATCAGAAAATCATACAGTGAATATTAAACAACAATCACAGGATACTGAACATCTATTAAAGTACAATCAATAGTGATAACAAAAACTACACAGGATAATACCATCCTTTTCAAACTGGGGTTCCTCTCCCTCCGAGGAACCAGTTCATATATTCTCTCAAACTGTTTTACATCTTTTGTCTCAGGAAGAATAGACTCAATTCCTCCTTACTAACAAGGGGAAGACTTCTACTCAAGAATGCTTCTGTTTCCTAGAAAATAAGGCACCTGGAGACCTATTTTAAACCATTCATAACTGAACACTTTTCTCATGGTTCCAAAATTCAAAATGCTAACTTTAAAAACATTTTTTATCTACTGCTATCCAACACTTTTCTGATCACTCTAGATCCCATAGATGCCTACCTACATATTCCTGTTTACCCTTTGGACTCTCCACCACACAAAGAAACTTCATAAAATGCCTTGCTGAGTCATAGCTTTCTGCAGAATTAAAAGTGTTCATATTTGCTACTGCTTAGATGATTATCTCTTTACAGGTTTTTTATTCCTTCAAAGGTAATCTGGCTTCTATACACTTTAACATTCAACTCTTCAGAAGTTTGGGCATCAAGCTAAATAACTTTTTCTAGGTTTTTGTCTAGATATCTCTCTGATAACAGCTTTTCTTCCCTTGAGAAAGCATCTAACTATTTCATAAATCTATCTCACCAAAATATTTTGATCAAAATATTCTTTATGGCATCTGTTTTTCTGAAGTAAAAGCCAATACCAAGGGCTCTGGCTGACTCCATTTGCAGATGATGGCAATTTAGGAGCAATCATTGAGTCCCTAAATGAATTAGCCATTCTGCAGGAAGGTTTTTCCAAATAAATGACTAGTGCCGAAATCATGCACTGAAACTAAATACAAAAAATGCATAATTGTATACTTTGGAAAGTCATCTAACCCAGGAAACTACCACATTGACAATACAACTCTAAGAGTTGACCCACTTGTTTTGAATTTGAGAACTTATGTGAACAGTGACCAAGCTTTTGACCAACATGTGTCTGTTGCTGCAAGAATGTCCTACTACATTACATAGCTTATAAACAAAGGGATTGAGTCTAGACCTAGGGATGTCATCGTTCCCCTTTACTTAGTTGTCATTAAGCCAATCATTAAGTATAATGCCCCTGTTGGCATGTATCTATCTAGACACATGCAACAACTGGAACCCCCACAGAAATACCTGACTAAAAGTACACAAGGCTTAAACAACATGACCTATATGGACAGACTCAAAGCTCTTTCATTCTACTTGGTATCCTACTGACTTGTAGATGTGACCTATGTCTGGCATACAAGGCATCCTCCAGCCCAATGGATTTATTATACATAAGCAAGTCAAATGGCATCAGAAATACTTGGTCCAGGAATTTAAACCTCTACTGAAACATCAACAGAACAGCTGAAGGGACAGTTATATTTCACAGAGGATACCTTTGCTCTGGAACAGACTCTCCATCCACACACAATAAAATTAATCTCTGTCCATATTCAAGCACAACTTGGATCTATGGATGGGAAACAAAATTTAGCCCTGGATTTCGCACTGTACTAGTAATGGACAGAGGCAGCTCTTAAATGCTTTACCCCATGTATCAGTAGCCTCAATTTATCGATGGTATGATCTCAGTTATTCTCATTAGGGGTAATATAATTATTGACCATGGGATGAGTAAGGCCAGTCTCTAACCAAATGAGATAGGTTAACTCAAGTAAAAAATAGGAAACCGACTAGGCTTAAAATGGCCCGAAAGAGCAGCTAACCTGGTACTTGCTTATGAAGCTATGAACCTATATGTCCACAGCAACAGAATTACTGATGATTCTGAAGTCTGCTACCCTTGTCCATTCTAATAGTTCAATTTGACAAAATCCACATATGGAAAATGTAATGTTTTCTCAAATCCATTTGGGTCTAGTCCATGCATTCTCTAAACTTCCCAATTCCTATTCTCAATTTCATTAAGAAAAAATAACACAACTGGAGGTTCAACTAAGTCATAATAAATCCAAGTCCTCCTCTTTCGCCCTAACACCTTAGTCCACACAGATACAGATGCCGCAGATGTTACATGGGTGGGGTGTCTCAAAGTGTCAAGGTCCACAGCATGTGGGAGACTTACTTCAGACAGAAACACAATAATCTCAAGGGAGGATTGGCATAATGGCTAAACTCTTTATCATACACATACAAGGTACAGGTTTTGATTCTGACCTCTGCTTATTGTCTGGGCTTGTAATAATCCCAACCTAATATTTAGCTATGAACTGATAAATAATATCCCTAATAAAAGCTTTCAATGCTCTACATCAGTTGAGGGCCACTGTTAGTCAAAACAGCCAAGACCACAGTGACACGGTTTATAAACAAACAAAGGGGATGATGCCCTACCCCTTTTGAAGACTAACTATGATTTTCTGGGATATGACAATTCAGCACTATTGAATTTTTCATTTAACATGTATATTGTCAGAGCTGAACATAGTAGGAAACTCTTTGAGCAGATCCAGGATAGACAAGTGGATGCTACACCCAAAGGTCTTCCAGGACATTGCCCACCTGTGGGGAATTCCCCAGGTAGATGTGTTTGCCTCCTATCTCAACAGACAGCATAAATATTTATGTTCCACAACATCTTGCAAGAAGGATTGGAAAGCAGATACATTCGCTTTCTGCTGGATGAGAATGTTCCTTTATGCTTCCTCCTTTTCTGTATTTCTGGTGATGTACTTTTGGTAAGGACAACACAAATCCTCCATTCTTGTGCAACCTTTGGAAAGCAGGTATCAAAAAATACCTCACAGAGTGGACTTGCTCACAAAAGACAGGGAATTCCTGATCCACCCCAGTCTCCAATATTTACAATCTCATAGTTTAACAGGTTCATAGGTACAAGACCAGCTACCTTAATAGTCTATTTTAAGCCTAGTTGATTTCCCTTTAGGTGCTTGAATTAACCTGTCCCATTTGGTGTTAGATTGGCCTAAGTCATCCCATGGTCAATAATTATGCATTACTCCTAGAGAGAATAAATGAGATCTTACCATACATGATTTGAGAGGACCCATGCATGAGATAAAGCATTTAGGAGCTACCTCTGTCCATTAATAGTATGGGGGGGCAGTCCTTAGTTAAATTTTCAATTACCCTTCCATAGGTCCGAGTTGTACTTGAATATGGGAAGGTATGAGCATTGTGAATGGGGAGTCTGTTCCACAGCAGTGATATCCTCTGTGAAATATACCTGTCCTGCCAAACCATTCTGTTGATGTTGCAGAAGAGGTTTAGATCCCTGAGCACAGTATTTCTGATACCATTTCACTTTCTGATATGAAGGAAGGCCCATCAATACTGGGTCAGAGGATGCCTTGTATGCCAGACACAGATAATCTCTTAGCAGTCTGTAGGATATTGTGCATAATGACAGGGTTAGCTTTCCATATTTGATTACCTGTGTCCTATATCTGAGCCAGTTGTCAATCCAGTGGGTGGATCAGGGGTTTATTTCCAGTTTATTTAGCTTTTCTAATATGCCTGATTGGGTGATTGTGTCAAAAGCTTTGGTCAGGTCAAGTTATGCAGTGTGTACTATTTTACCTTCATCCATTGCTTTAGTAACCTTTTCAGAAAAAGTCCACCAGATCAAGTAAGCATGACCTGCCCTTGATAAATCAAAGCTGAGATGGGTCTAGTGTTTGAAGGTTCCCTATGTCCTTATTTGGTACCTTTTTGTAAACAAAAAGGTGGCTGTAAACACACGTTGTGTTTGGGTTAACCCCCCCCCCAAAAAAAAAAAACTTATTTTTTCTCCAAATCCTCTTTCATGAAAACATAAATAAATAAATAAAATCTTCTCTCTTAATCTTAAAATTTACCTGCATTATCTTTGAGTTAATACAATTATTAATTTGTGCTCTTTCTGAAGGAGTGTGCCGATGCCCTCTCTTCTTTCCCTCTTTGATTGTACACAGTGTATTTAACTAGTTTACAAAGCGAATAAAAGTTCCATGATTTTTGCAATTTATGAAATTGTTGGCCATAAATCACATGAGATGCACCTTTTATGACATTCCGCATAGGCATACAATACAGACAGAAATAATAATAATGAAGTAACCTATGAAATGAAAGGTAGGAATATTAAGACAGGGTTTTGAGGTGAAGGACATTTTAGATTCTCTATATTTAAGTAAATCCTTGCAGATATACTATGAGTAATCAGTGGTATAAAAGGTTAGGCTAAGAAGTAAAAAAGATATAATGTCCTACATCCCCCCCACAGCAGCCCATTTCTCAGCCATTCCAGTGTCCCAATATTTGGCTATTTCTCCCCAGTTACCATAAACGCAGTTGAAACCTATCAGTGTGCATGCTGTTTCATTATTTACTTCTACAGTTATTACAGATATTGAAATAAAATGACACAATGCAAATACTGATAACCATTTGCTAAACAATACAGTCTCACAACAAAAACAAACTTAGCATGAGCAGTAAACTTCTATCATTGAAGCTCACATTCATTGAAATAGCATTAATATCTGCATTCAAAGAAAATGCATCTGGCCACTGGAGGATTAAGTTTTTCTTTGGGCTGTTTAGATACTATAGGCTCCTTCCACACATTTTTAGGGCCATGCATACATGCATGTATTCTTTTATTCATCTTCCTGATTGTATTAAATTATACCCCTTGTATAATACAGCACTACTTGTTAGAATGTGTTTTAAATTTGAAGTTTTGAACATTCTTCCAATAAGCAATGAAACAAAATGTATGAACCAATAACGACAAAACTAATCCCAGTTTGCATGAGACAATTTGGATTTTTAGCTATTATCCTTTATCCAGCACCATCTCAGAGTGTGACAAGGAATGATCTGGTTCAGTGACTATTTTCCATATGCAGACATATGCTTTTCATTTGCTTTTTCCTTTATTTTACTATTTATTTATTTTGGTCCTAACTAAATATGCATTAAATGAGAGGGATTTTTTTCTTACAAAGATGGTGCAACTAATGACCTACTTCAATTGGCTCAATGATTCAGTGAGACAACTGTAGTAAGCTATTAGTCACACCCTGTCCATATTATTCCTTGCAACCCCCATCATTCACTGAGTCATAACAACAGTATCTGGTACTCTGTATAGTTCCCTGATATGGTATGATCCTCTGCTCTAAGTTGTGAGACAAAAAGCTCTTGTGCACTGAAACTGTTGTAAATTGCTTGCTACAACTGTAACAAATGGCAGTTATAATGCCACATGTGTAGTACTTTATTGCTTCAGTCATGACAGCAAACAAGGTAATGCCATTCTTTACTGAATGCTGTACTACACAACTACCCCATTAGCATCTGCTGATCATATCTGCTAATGCATTGAGCCCAGGGCTGGTACCACCTGTGCCCCACTCTAAATAGGTTTCTTTTCATTAATTGCGTGTATATAATATTCTGCCCTCTCAAATCACCCCACTATCTGGGATGGGTAAGTGTTACAATTCACAAGATAATACAACTCATTCTGCAGTCCTAATGAAGACAAGTCCATGGCTGCTGCCTCTTTTATTGTGACAGAACGCATGTGTCCAGTTTGTTGCCTTGCCTAGTAAGGCAACAAAAATGTGCTTTCTTGTGGCAAGCACTTCTATCTTCTTAGTACACCGGTGTCACAGCAGAGTTCTGTGGCTATCTGCTGCCTTTTGAAGTTAAAATATGGCTACAGCAAGAAATCAGTATTTCAGTAAATACCAAGTGTACTTCAAGTTATTAAAAATTCTGAGCTGCAAATCAGACAGTGTTGTCATTTCTAAAAGTCAGTGGTATTATTTCTGAGTAAATACGTGGCTTTGACTTTCTTCTCATCAGTACTCAAGTAAGACTCATGGACGTTACAGTCTGGAGCAGTGACTGAACACATTTTTATTTATTATTTATTATACACTGCTCTTGTATGAGTCTGAAAAAATACTTTGGTGTATGCAGTTTCATTCTCAAGCTTCACAAACAACTCAACAAGTATGTTTAGACTGCATCAGTTACCTCAGAAGACAAACTTTTGTAGCAAACTGTTATACTGCCTAAGCATTTTTTCCAGCATTAAATGCTCAGTCAGTGCTTGTATCTATGTGATCACGGTGTGTTACTCTAGTAAACGCATTTGATAGCATTCCTGCCTGCATCATTTCCTTATGAAATTCCTTGCTTTCTCTTCCTATTGAGAACAGGTTCAATACTTTCTTAACCAGTAAAACCTTGTGCCCATTTTGTTAGGATTACAAAAGACTGAAAATGTTAAACAGAATCACCCTTCACTACAACTACATTATTCCCAAAAACAAAAGTATTTATAATATTTTTTCACTTGCTGTGCAAGAGATGGCAGTATCACACTCAACATATCTACTCTTCTGCTGAGCACATAATTAACATTAACAGAACAGTTTTTGTAATTTTAAAACTGGTCGAGTGATAAAATCGGTTACCACATAAGAATTATGGTATGTCCTCTAGTAAGAACACAATTTTAATCTTTACATGTTACGTTAATAAGAACTAAAATCATACTTATACTATCAAAATAATATAAAATAGAAAACAATTCACTTTTATTGGAGGACAGAATAAAAACAAACAAGTCTGACTTTTTTTAAACCACAATCACTAATACATTTAAAACAATTTGCAAAACTATACTGTTTCATGTTTACTGACTACTTAATCCTTAAAGAAACAGACACAGTATATGAGAGATGTAGTTACACAATGACACTGGAGATTAACTCTCGTACACAAGTTCACATGAGGTTGTCAAAACAATGCACACAACACCCAGCACATACAGCATACATTGCACACATAGACTAATGTATGCTGATGCACATAAAAGCGATCTTTCTAAACAACACATATCACCTAGAATAGCCATTGTCAAAGTTATGTTTCAGCAAGCCCAAAGCACTCAGAAAAAAAAAACACACAGCATCCCACATTTAGTCACACTCAAAACAGCCCAAAATATTAAGCCCCTAAGGCAACCAACCACACTTTCCTGGACTCTTTTAATAAGGGAATCACTCGTAAGACTTAAAGGAAAAGATAACAGTTAGTTGCTTATCTGGAGCCAGGATCCACCAAATCATGCATACACTCATGTCATTACCCTGTGCTACAAGTATGATTCCATCATAGTCCGGGTAGGTGTAAATGCCTTAGATGTGCTTCCCTGGACTATATGAAGAGAGACATGATGGAGCTTTAAGACTATGTGTATCAGGCTGGCTGATATGAGCCTAGCATTGAGCTGCAAATTACCATCATCAAGAACGATGCCACAATATGAGAAAAAATTATTGATTTCAACAATTGGCTGTCTTTCTGGTGTCATTCTAAGGGGATCAGATATTTGTCAGCTTCGGAGAATATGGTTAGCAGGCCATGTTTGGCAAGGATGGTCTGCACCTGTCCCCTCTAGACTTTCAAATACTGGCTAAAACTTTATTTATCTCCAGAGTGCCTATTTTAGGCAATGCCAAATTCTCAAACCTAATGACATGGCAAAATCAAATAAACTGAACCTCAGGGTGTTACTGCGCAATGTCAGGAGCCTAAATAAAAAAAAAAAATACACTCCTTCCAAGCCCTCCTCACACTTGAAAATATAGATATGTGTGTCAATACTGTGATATGGTTTAAAATGGTGGAGTGCAAAGTTTCACTGCCTTCCACACTTTTAGACCAGTAGCTGCACAAAGAGCTAAACGTGGGAGGTGTTTCGATATACATCACTAACAAGGATACCTCTAGGTTGGTCAAACAGGATGACATACTGGAGTTTGTTTACATGTAGATCACCATACAAAAACTCCTGTACTATATCCTAGTCATCTATAGGTCACCCTCCATGTCCCAAGAAACTTACAAGGCATACTTGGACCTACTGGAGATACTTACCATCCAACCTAATGCCCTAGTCATTGGAGATTTTAATTACCACTCTATAGACTGGGAATCCTACACAGCCTCAAATCTACAAGCACAGAGATTTCTGGACTTCATAAATACAACCCCCCAGACTGAATAGAAAAAAGCCCTCTATAGGCTCCAAAATACTGCACCCAGTACTCACAAATATGGGAGAACACTGCACTCCCCAATGTCCCATCCTCCCAATTAAAGTCTTAACATAATCAGCTCTGTAACTCGAGTAACACCAATAACAGTTAGGAACTATTCCAAGGCAAACTACCTTTCATTATGTAATGGTTTGACAAAATGTAATACCCCTCCAAAACCCGAGAACACATCAGCTGTGGGGAATTGCCCTCAGAAACTAGGTACAATCATGTTAATGGCTGCACAGAGGCTGCTGTACTTACCAGAAATATGCCCAAAACTAGACACAGAAACAAACTGCTCTGGTGGTATCTGAAATTACACAGGATATACAACAAAAGGAAACAAAATACAACAAAAGTCAGGAAGGGTAATTTCCATGAAGTTAAAAACTCTCTCATCAAACCAAACAGACAACTAAGAGGTTACTTAGATCTAGCAAAGACAACATTGAAATGAATGCCTCCCACATGAAAGATAACCATATGGCCTTCATCACCTGTGTCAGAAACCTCAAGATCAGCATACAGCAATGTGCTGAACTGGTAGTTAATGGTGCTACATTTACAGAGACTGAAGATATAGCAAACCAGTTAGTGGACAAATTCTGTTCCAGATTTTCCACCATTTCAGCTCCAACCATCTCCCAAGAAACATCCTCAAACTTAACCCCTACAACTATAACTAGGAAGCATGTACAGGTTGTGCTCATTAAAGGCAAGAACATAGCCTCAGGGGGCCACAATAACTTCCCAAGATGCCTTTTGAACAGTATAAAATACAACTTACAGGACCCTGGAGTCAGTATTTAATTATAGTCTTAAAACAGGCTTTGTGCCATAATAACGGAGGACTCTGATGGTCATCCCCCTTTATAAGGGATGACCTTCAAAATATTCTGGAAACTACAGACCCATTAGTCTGATATGTCTTAGTTGTAAAGCCATGTAAAGAGTTAACATCGAAATTATCCCCCAGTTTGGCTTTGTCAAAGAAGGTCATGCTTACTAAACCTGGTGGACTTCTTTGAAAAGGTCACTAAGGTGGTGGATAATGGGAAAGCAGTGCATACTGCCTACTTAGATCTGGTTAAAGCATCTGATACAATACCCCACTCAGGCATTGTCAACAAACTTATGGAACTAGGCCTAAACACCTTTATAACATGCTGGATAGTTGGCTGGCTCATAAGTAGGACCCAAGAGGTTAGGATCGAGGATCTCCAAATAGAAAACCTTTTCCATTTGCTTTTGTAAGTCTTTTTGCTTGATTCCTTCTGAGAAGAACAAATTATGTGGACTACAGGGAGAAGAAAGCCTGGCATCTCTAGCTATCATTAAAACTTGAGAAACCATGCATTTAGTTTTAGGCACTGAAGATCCAGTCGAGACATCCTGAATGAATGACTAAGCAGATCCGGAGTGGGATCCAGGACCCATGGTGGATGTAGTAGATAAGGCCAAAGAAAGGGAAGCCATACCTGCTGAGGCCAAAACGGGGCAATGACGATTAGCCTAATCTTGCACTTCATGGCTTTCTGAATAGACTTCATGAGAAGAGGACTTGGTGGAAAGGTATAACGGAGGCCTGGGGGGCCAAAAATGGACCGGAGAATCTCAGTGATTGTCCCTGTGGAAGGATGAGAGCAAAATAACGGCTGCATTTGTTGTTGAGATAAGAAGCAAAGAGGATGCAGTAAAGTTGGCCCTAGTGGCTGAAAATCTCTGTTGCCACTGTTTGTTTGAGAGGCCACTTTTGAGGTAATAGGATAGTCCTGCTCAACTGATCCACTAGTATAGTGGATGCTCCAGGAATGTGTGTTGCTATTATAAAGTGGTTTGAAGACATCATTCACTGCCAAATGTGTATGGGCTTTCAACAAAGAGAGTACAAGCATTTCAACCTTGTTTGTTGATGTACCAGACCACTGATATATTGTCTGTGTGCATAGAGATTACATCCAGAGCAGGAGATCCTGAAAAGCCTACAATGCTAGGAGGACTGCTCTCATCTCAAAGACATTGATGTAAGGGTTGGCCACTGCTGATGACCACATCCTTTGAACTGTCTTCCCTTTGAAATGCCCCCCCCACCCACCCCAGAGGGGAGGTGTCTGTGGTGACTGTAGCCCTCAGAGCAGTGGGTAAAAGGGTCTGCCTTGTATTACTGATGGAGACATAGTCCATTAATTTATGGGATTCCTGCACACCTGTGTAGGTTGGATTCTGGCATGAAGGGAATGAATTCTATGACCACTGTACTGCCAATGTCAACTGTAAGACTTTCATGGGATATCTTATTAATGGAGCCAGTATAATAGAAGAAACCCTCAACCCAAAGAGACAGAGAATCAGTCTTGCCTGTGTTCTGGGGTGCTGTATGAATTGAAAAGCTATCAACATTAATGATTTGACTCTTATGATGATGAGTTTCAGAATCTGTTGGACTGTGCCTATCTGGCATCCTGTAAATTCTGTGCTCTGCATAGGAGCCAGTTTGCTCTTCTTGTGGTTGGTTGATATTCTGATTGGTTTACAACATGAGAAGGAATATTTGGTGTTGCAAAAGTAGATCCTTGAAGGTAGCAGTTAGGAACTAGTTGTCTAAATATGGGAAAACACGGATCTCTTGCTGTTGAAAATGAGCTGCTATGATTGCCAGAATCTCGGTGAATACCCAGGAGGCTGTGGTGAGGATGACTGGCAGTGCCCTGAATTCATAGGTTCATAGGCTGAAGTGTGATCACTAAGCTATTGGCAGAAGAGCCATTATAAGCCTAGCCAATTATACCCAAGATATGAAAATATTATACCTTAATTCCCCAGATATGGGATGGGGTAGTATCATGGTAGTTGGTCTTTGGATATTGGAGTCCTGAGTCATTTTACAGTCTACCTCTGTCCATAAAAGACATGGGCAGTACCCAGAATGTGAATTCATGGTTACCCATGTATTCATCCAAATTATTTTTCAAGAGAATGAGGGACAGGCATTGTTTTACAAAGATAGGAAGTTTATTCCATAGACAAGGTGGCCTTTGGGATACAAATCTTTATCTCCAGAAAGTTCTGTTAGACTCACAAATAAGGTTCAGGCCATGGAACACATAACCCTCATATATTTTTTCTTCCAAATATGTAACATTTACATCAGGGCTGGATCAGAGTATGCCTTGAAGATCAGGCATAAGTCACCTCTTAAAAAACAATATGAGATGAAGTAAAGGGATAGGGCCGTTAGTTGGTCTGCATAAGATATGTGTCTTATTATTTGTATGTTTTTAGCGAGAAACCTCTGGGGCTACACTCTTTGGTGTAAGTGCCTGGTTAGGTAAATGCAGACGGGAGCATTGTACTCAATTATGGGCCTGATGTGGGCCATGTACAATGACACTATGACTTCCTTTGATCTTGACGCCATGCCTTTACTTATAAGTTGAGCCACATATAAGTATTTCCTCACTATTGCAGCTACCTTGTGGTCAAAGTTTAGGTTATTATCTATCTGTGTTCCTAGCTCCTTCACCACTGGGTCTACATTTAGGGGTGTGCTATCAATATTATAATTTGCAGGGATATCTGATTTACTGAAGGGTATGATTACACATTTTTTAGCATTTAGTCTAAGACTGCGGTTTTGTAAGATGTCAACATCATTTGGGGATTCAATGACTGCTACCAGCTTATAGCTGTCAGTGAACTTAGTTAGCCAGAGACCCCCAACATTGGCCTTCACTTCAGAGAAGTATATACCAAAAAGGAGGGGTCCCAAAACTGAGCTCTGTGGGAAACCAATAGTAACAAGTTTCTTATCGGAGGTGGATTCACCTATCTGTATAACATGTGTCCTGTCAGTGAGACAGTTGGCTATCTATCTGACAATGTAGGGGATAATGCCTAACTCAGTAGGTTTATCTATGATCCCTAAGTGAGGGATTGTGTCAAAAGCTTTAGCCAGGTCTAGATAAGCAGTGTGTATCATTTTGCCTCATCCATGGCCCTAGTAACTTCTCGAAGAAGTTCACCAGACTGACTATCAAGACCTCCCTTTGACAAAGCCAAACTGGATCTGGTTCATAGGTTCATAGGTTCATAGGTTCATACTAGGCTATCTGCCCTAGGGCATTTATAAGCCTAGCCAGAATGTGTTTGGCTTTCACCACCCATTTTAAATTTATTTTGCTATGCCCTTTTTCGAGGTTAGTATACTGTGCCTCTGTCTAACAGTGACACAGAAGTGATACCCGGGGTAAACCTACGATCTCCCATCCACTCATCAAGATTCCTCTTGAAGAGATTCAATGAGGGACTCTGCCTAACCTGGACTGGGATTTTATTCCAGAGTGAAGGGGGCCTCTGGGTTATGAATCTGTCCCTCCAGCATGTCCTATTTATTTCAGTGCTGAGGTTCAAGTCTCTCGAGTGCGTAGCTCGATGGGATTTGGATTTTCTGAGGTGCAGCATGTCCATTAATTCCGGGTTGGACATGGCTTTATACATCAGGCACAGATCGCCTCAGAACAGGCGGTATGCCACTGAGTAGAGCTGGAGTTTCTTTAACCGGGCAGCAAATGGCATCTGTTTGAGCCCTTTGATCCTCTAGGTGAGGTACTTTTGGGGTCTTTCCAGTTGCTGCAGGTGTCTGGTAAGGTACATCCCAAAAGGGGCATTGTACTCAATTATGGGCCTGATGAGGGATGAGTAAAGAGGCACAATGATCTCCCCTGATCTAGATGTGAATCCCTTCATGACTAGGTGGGCTATATAAAGTGTTTTTCTAACCACTTTGTCCACTTGGTTGTCAAATGAGAGATTGCTATCAACTTGGGTCCCCAGGTCCCTAATTACTTCTTCTGTACTTAATGGATTACCACCTATGTGGTAATTTGTGGGCACTTTGTTTTTGCCAAAGGGGATGACTATACACTTTTTGGCATTTAGCTTGAGGCCATGGCTCTGGCACCAGTTGTCTGTTTCTATGAGGCCCTTTTGGAGGATGCTTGTGTCGGCTGGAGAGTCGATTATGGCGCCCAGTTTGCAGTCATCTGCGAACTTGGTCAGCCACAGTCCTTCCATGTTGGCCTGTACCTCCGAGAAATATATACCGAACAAGAGAGGTCCCAGGACTGAGCCTAGTGGGACACCACTTGTAACTGGTTTGGAGTCTGACATGGCTCCAGCAATTCTAACCATGTGGGTTCTGTCCTTGAGCCAGTTTGCAATCCATCTAGTAACACAGGGGTTTATATTTAAGCTGGTGAGCTTATCTATAATGCCCGAGTGGGGTATTGTATCGAAGGCTTTTGTGAGGTCCAGGTAGGCTGTGTGGACCACCTTCCCCTCGTCAATGGCCTTGGTGACTGTTTCAAAGAAATCAACCAGGTTTAAGAGGCAGGATCTGCCCTTAACAAAGCCGAACTGGGTAGGATCCAGTGTCTGTAGGTCCCCAATATCTTTATTTATGACGTCCATGATGATCCTTTCCATAGCTTTGCAGACCAAGCTAGTCAGGCTTATGGGGCGATAGTTTCCAGGATCCATTGAGGCACCACCTTTATGGAGAGGGACCACTGTTGCTGTACGCCACTCTTTGGGCACATATCCTGTAGTAAGGCTGAGATTGAACAGTAGTTTTATATTTGGGTTTAGCTCTTCTTGGAGTTCATGTAGGATGCAGCCCGGGACACTGTCTGGTCCCATTGATGCTGTGTTTTTTGCTTTGGAGGGCGGCTCTTACCTGAGCATCTGAGATGTCAGAGGGGCAGCACTCTGCTGGGATAGATATTTGCCCTTTTGGTGGGGAGGGGGGGAGAGGTTTGCGCTGAACCTGTCAGCTAGGATGTTGGCAATGTCTGTGGGTTCAGTGTATTTTTTGTCATTTTGGACTAATTC
Source organism: Protopterus annectens (assembly GCF_019279795.1). Lineage (NCBI taxonomy): Eukaryota > Metazoa > Chordata > Ceratodontiformes > Protopteridae > Protopterus > Protopterus annectens. Next base: position 755,243,874 of record NC_056730.1, on the reverse strand, counting down.
TGAGCATATCTGGGAATTACCACCCAGGTTCCTAACATAACTAAAGAAAGCCTTGTGATTATCCTTAGTGTCCTGTGCAATTTTTCTCTCGAAGCTGGCCTTAGACAATTTTATGAGTGCCCGTAGTTTTTTGTTAATACTGATCAGTGATACATTCCCTTTTTGGCATTTTGCTCTATCATTTAGTAGCTTCCTCCTTCTATTGTATAGTTTGTTTATGGCTGGGGTCCACCAGACAGGATGTCTGCCTTTGGAGGATCGGGTCTTGGTTTTATTTGGGATCGCATGATCCATGCATTCCTGAAGGTGTTCATAGAATGCGTTTATAAAGGATTCTGCAGTCTGGGCCGTATTTTCCACAGGCCCGGGGGCATTGAAGGATTCCACCTCGGTTTTGAGGAGTGTGAAATTTGCTTTAGAGAAGTTTTTCACTGTGGTTTTCTGGGCAGGGGGTGGGGTCGAGATGTGAATATCCAGTGAGATTAGTTTATGGTCTGATCTTACCAGTGAGGGATACACTTCTGGTCTGGAGCAAAGAGTCCCCATGTTGGTGATGATCAGGTCCAGTATGTTTTCCCCTCTTGTGGGAGTGGTAACAAGTTGTTCCATAGCATTTGAGTTTATAAATTCTAGAAACCTTTGGGCTAGGGTGTTGGAGCTAGAGTAATGCTCCCAGTCTATGTTTGGGTAGTTGAAGTCACCCAAAATAATGGTGTTTGGAGAGACCTTCATATTTTCCAGTGTTCTCAGGAAGGCCGAGTGGGGTTCCTGGGTTTGGGAGGGTGGTCTGTAGCAGGCTATAAACTGGAAGGCAGTTTTACCCACTGTTAGTTGCACATGGATAGTCTCTGATGCTTCGTGCTTTGCCACCAACCTGGAGGTGTGGGTATCTTTGATGAATATCGATACTCCCCCTCCTTTTGTGGTTCGGTCCAAGTTTTGGGGCCGAAAAGCATGGTATGAGGTATAACTTGGTAGTGCTGGGGTGCTCTCAGGAGCCCTGAACCAGGTTTCTGTTACTGCACAGATATCGATGTTCTCCATGCTAAGGAGAGTTTCGAGTGCATGCATCTTGAGGTTTAGACTTCTGGCATTGAGTAGCATTACTCTTAGTTTCTTATCCCTTGTGATACCTATGGAGGTGGGTATGTCTTTTGAGCCTTGCCTAAACAAGGCACTATGGGGGTAGCAAGAGCCTTTGCCAATATCCAAAAGCACAGGGGTGACAGGTGCAACCCGTCCCTAGCGAAGCATCGTGGCTTGTCGAGCATATCATCCCAAGCTGACAGGCATTGGATCCCCTTTGAATGACACCAGTACTTAAGCCAATTGTTGAAATTGATCATCTTGTCTTCATATTGTGGCATCATTCTTGATGAGGGTAAGATGCTACTCAAGGTCAGGGTCATACCGGCCTGGGCTACATGCTCAGAGAGCTCCTTTATGTCTTTTTTCATGTAGTCCAGGGAGGTACGTCTCAGGTCATTCACACCAGCATGGACAATGACTGAGTCATATTTGTACTTACCTTGGAGTGACCTGAGTGCTTGTGTTATGTGGCGGATCCTAGCGCCCGACAGGCTGCTCACCTTGACCCTCTCCTTGTTCAGCCTGGTGAGCGGGACGTCAGTGTGCCTGACGATAGAGTCACCTATTACAAGTGTATCAGGTGTATTGTTTAGTCTTAAGGGCTGTGACTGTTTGGCACACTGGCTTTGTGAGATATGTGTTGCATGCGTTTTGTTTTGGGGTAGCGGTTGCTTGGGTGTCTGCTTTGGAGGTCTCTGCTGCTTAGGCAGATCTTTATTTAGAGCCTCCATGTATGTTTTTGTGTGATTATGTGTTTGGTTTGCTGTCGTGGTAGGTCTATGTGAGACTGGAATTGTAGTGAGTGTGATTTCCTTCTCCTCCTGACTGGTTATGCCAGTACTGAGTTGAGAGAGCTTAGCCTCCAGTTTGGCTATATGGTTGCATCTCTCACATGTGTTGGAATTTGTTGGGAGGAGGAGAGGGTTGTCTGTGTACATGAGGCAGTTGTAACATTGATTCAAGATTCCCAGATTCACCAGCTGGACCGGAGAGGAGATTGACAACTGACCTTTGGACATGCTAGAATAATACTGGGAATTCCTTAATAATTGAAAACAAGGGCCAGTGGGGAGTGAGGGTGTAGTGCTTTTAATTTTTAGTGCTGACTTATATAATTGCTTTAGTGAGCAAGTGCCAGGTAACTTAAGTGCAATGTGTTACAGGTAACTTAAATGCAAAAACGACAAACAGTAACTTTCTTTCAAGTGAAACAAGGAAATAAATACAGTAAGCAATGTAGATATCACTAGTGATCCACAGAAGCGCTGAGAAGCCGCGTATTAGGTGGAATTGGCGTTCCAGGGAAATAACAAGCAAACAAACAACAAGCATATAAACAAAGCTAGATTCAGTAGGCCTGGATCTAGTCTATGCTACAGCAAACAAGGTGTACCAATTTCAGTAAGATACAGTTCAAATATTCAGGCACTATAAACCTTTAACCAGAAATTCCCAGCTCAGAAGGGCAGAGTCCAGCCTCTTCTCCCACAAGAGTGCAGACCACGAACCTTCTTAATGTAAAATAACTGGCCTGAAGCCCAAGTGCTTAAACCAGAACTAATACACTTTAAGAATAACAGACACTGGGCTCTCAATCAGCAGTTCCCAACTTAGAAGGATGAAAGCTACCTGTCCTGCCACCACAGTGCATGCCACAAACCTTCCTAATGTAAAACAACTGGTCTGAAGCCCAAGTGCTTAATACAAAAGACTTAGAATGATAGCTACATTTTAATCAAGTTACTACCAAGCAGTAATAAATACAATTGAATACTTTAGAGAATGCCTGGATTAGTGCTCAAGTTACACAAACAAAGCTAGATCCAGCAGGCCCGAATCCAGTCTACGCCACAGCAAACAAGACGCACCAACTTCAGTAAGAAGCAGTTCAGATATGCATGCACTATAAGCCTTTAACCAGAAATTCCCAGCTCAGAAGGGCAGAGTCCAGCCTCTCATCCCACAAAAGTGCAGACCACGAATCCTCTTAATGTAAAATAACTGGCCTGAAAGCCCAAGTGCTTAAACCAGAATTAATACACTTTTAGAATAATAGACACTGAGCCCTGTAAAATAACTGGCCTGAAAGCCCAAGTGCTTAAACCAGATTTAATACACTTTTAGAATAACAGACACTGAGCCCTCAATCAGCAGTTCCCAACCTAGAAGGATGTAAGCTACCTGTTCTGCTACTACAGTGCAGACCACAAACCCTCTCAGTGCAAAACAACTGGTCCGAAGCCCAAGTGTTTAAACCAAAAGGCTTAGAATGAGTTACACCAAGCAGTAATAAATACAATTGAGTATTTTTAAGATGATGCAAAAGTAAAATAAAGTAGGTAGAATCACAAGTACAGTAAAAGCAGATGAAATTTTTTTTTTTTTTTTTTTTTTCTGAACAAGTGCTGAGATCAAAGAAACAGATTTGAGTGCTGAAACTAGAAAACTGGCTAGTTATAAGAAAAAAAAACTAAGCTAGAAGGCTTCCCTCCAACACAGCAGGCTCAGAAGCCTACAAATAGTCTATACCACTTAACAGGAAAGGCAGGAAACAAGCTTCATTTTTTTTTTCTGTTTCCCAGATGCTCTCTTTGTACACAGTAGGAGTGCCTGAAATCAGAATATGATCTCACTGCACTCAGTTGAGTGAGCAAATGAGATGGGCCCAGAAGGAGTATCCAAACACAAATTTACAAGAGGGGTGGGCAGTTTCAAAGCCACTAAGATTAACACCAAAACAAAAACAGGGAGGGTGGGTGGAACTAACTGAAGAGCAGAGTCAAAACTTCCAGTTCAGTTAATATTCCTGCAACACAGTTAAAATCAATTTAAATACTGTATTTTTTTGAAAAAAAGTGCAGATGAAGGTACTTAAATTCTCTTATACGTCCAGTTGAATACAGCAAGTTCTTAGCCGGCCAAAGCTGAGGTTTTTAAGCAGAAAATATTTCACACTGTACCACTTAAATAGGCAAGGAGAGTTCCTATGTTGTTATTGATGAGGTCCAGGATAATTCTCTCCATGGCCTTGCAGATAAGACTAGTCAAGGTTATGGATCTGTAGTTCACAGGTTCAGTTGACTGTCTCCCTCTTGTGCAGAGGGATGACTGTTGTGGTCCTCTATTTCTCTGGGACAAAGCCAGTTCAGAGGCTGTGGTTAAAGTGGGTTTCTAGCTGCCCTGATAGATTCTGTTTAAAACTATTTAAGTAGCATCCTGGAATGTTGTTGGGAACCATGGAGGCTGAGTTTTTGGCTTTAGTGAGTGCAGTAAGGACATGTGGGTATTTCTATGGTTGTGGTAGGAGGCTTTGGATGGAGTCAGAACTGCACTTGTCGGCCAGCAGGTTTGAATTGGTAATGCTTGACTTCCATATGGAAAAGGAGAAATGTCCTGGATTGCCTCTGGACCTTGATGTGATAGTAGACATCCTGAAGAGCAACAGAGCACATCCAATCATTACTCCTCAGTAGAAGTAGAATGGACTGCACTATGACCATCTAGAACTTTGTCTGTCTGATATAATGATTTAGGTTGCTGAGATCCAGAATTAGTTTGAGATTCTAAATGGTCAGGGGGACCAACTGTAGGACTCTTTTGTTTAGCAACTTTGATACTTCTGTTGTTGCAGATTTCAACTGATTGAGTGGTGTATAAGGAAACTTCAATCTTTTCTTTGGGGAAACCAAAAAGTTATGGTATATCCTCTGATGATAATCTTTAGCAGTTATAAATTGGAAGTTATGGTTTCACAGGCTAAAGAATATAAAGAAAAGCATCCCCAACTGCCTCCAGAGTGCATCAGTTGGGCTAGCTTTCAGTGACATTGCTAAGCTTTCTCACTGAAGGGCTCACAGAAACTTTGTTTTTTGCAATCTGCCTCTTCCTCTTGGGTGGCTTCCATCTGGAGTGCCACCACATCAGCCTTGGGGAGCTCTATATTCAGGAGTGTCCTGGTGAAAACCTTGGAACTTTTTGAACCACAGCCTTCTGACTATTCTTTGATTCCTGGAAAAAGGATATCTGAGTAGCAGAAAAGAGGATTCCCATGACAGACAAGGTTGTACAATCCTGTTCATTCCTGGTAAGCATTTCTTTTACTTTAGGTCCATACAAAGGGGAATTATCATGGAGGCACTGATAAGGGATGCCTTGAAGCATTCTACAAAATCACATAGTCACATACAGGCACAGCATCACATGGTAATACCTGTGCCAGGTGCCCTTGATGTACCATCAACTGCAGGGTAGACATTTGGTCATCCACCATCTTTGGGATATCCACAGGTAAACTGCCAAAAAGAGACTTGGAAAGTTCCTTGATTAAGTCTTTTTGGAAATGTGTCAGGTGTGCTAGATAGTTAAGTGCTTGAATTGCAAAAGTCACTGAAGGATATATCCACTTACCTAGTCTGTCCAAATACCTTTGATTCCCTGTTCAGGGGATGGACAGTGGAACTTTATTTGGATAGTTCCTTCATTGTGGCTGCTACTACCACTATAGTATCTATGGTGGGGGGGGGGACTTTGACCAGTGTTTTCAATCTTTTGGGACAAACAAAATTTTGTACAGCTTTTTGAGATAGGCTCTGCCACATCAGATTCTATCCAAGCCTTTTGAGTAATAAGATCTATTAAGGCATTAGGAAGTGGGACCACCCAAGATATCAATGGGACAGAACCAAAAGCTTCAAGGAACATAGACTCATTAGGAGAAGGAGTTTATGTGGATCACCTCCCCACTTCCTCAGTACCAGAATATGTCCAAAAGAGACATACTTATGGTAGATTTTAGGGAATCTTCTCCATCATCTAAGTTCATGTCTTCAGTGATAGACTCAGGAGAAGAGTTCATATGTTTCTGTTTTCATGCCCTTTTCTTGGGATTTGTCTCGGGTCTGGGATGAAGACAGCTCAGACTCAGACAGGGAGCTCAAACACTGAGTTGCCTTGAAGCTGTTTGGGTATGCCAGTCCTTGTTGACCGGCATGAGAGGAAAGAGGCAGAGGATCCATTGGGATTCAAGATGGACCTGAACTCAGTGCATGCATCAGTCTTCCAGTCAAAGCTATCTCCACAGCCTAGAAAGCCTACTCAGCTAGTGGAGCGAAGAGGAAACTATCCCTATCTGAAGAGTTGGCAGGCTTTTTGACTCCAAAAGAGGTTAACTCTAAGGAGGAGCTAGGATTCGAGCTGTCTAGTGCCAAAATAATGAGGGAGAAGGATGGCTATAGGAGCATCAGAGTTGATTCCACCATTGGATCTCCAACTCCAATGCTCTGGCTGCTGGACTCTTCCCAATTTGGAGGCACCGGTGTTGAGAAAGTGAGGAAGATGTTGAAGCTGAAGGTTTCTGGGCTATTGGATCTGACACTGATGTGGTGGAGTGGTTTGGACTCACAAACCATGGCTCCAGGAAGGGAGATGTGTCAAAAAAAGATTAGGCAGTGTTGAAAGGCCCATTCCTGGTTGTCTCCTCATGGATGGGGCCAGGAGTATCCTCAGCTGAATCGAAGTCCTCAGAAATTTCCTTATCATATGGTCAGCATTCATCCTGGATTTCTGGTGGACCAACCAGACCTAGAAGAAGAAGCTACAGACATTGGTCTTGATGGTAGATTTTCCTAAAGTACAGGTGAATAGAGTCTAGGGCTGGCTGGCCCAGGATAAAAAGAAGGTTTTTGGGATGGAGTTTGGATCTGAGTTGCAGATGGTTCCGACTGCCTCAACATCTTAGGTGCTGGACCCAGAAGAGCACTTGAATCCTGAGATCTTCGCTTCATTTTTTTCTCCCCCTCTCTTCTTGTGTCCTCAATTTGTTTATGTCTATGTTTCTGATTCGAACTCTCTTTTTCTTTTTTCTTTGGATCTTTCTTTCTCTTTCTCCCTCTTTTGGTCTGAAGAGGGAGACGTTGAAGGTACCTTAGATTTGAAGGACATT